>NC_063064.1:1512074-1812074 GCF_018812025.1 Megalobrama amblycephala
GTAAGGGGGTATAGCTCAGCGGTAGAGCATTTGACTGCAGATCAAGAGGTCCCCGGTTCAAATCCGGGTGCCCCCTCAGCCTTGACCAAATACTGATGTGGTCTTATGGCCTAAGTTGGTAGGTTATGCCAACCCAAACACTTTTTTGTTGTGTTACATTGTACTTATCTATTCAAGGAAATTGCATGTTTTTTTTGTTTTTTTTTTTAAAGGAAAAAGCGTACCTGTAAGGGGGTATAGCTCAGTGGTAGAGCACTTGACTGCAGATCAAGAGGTCCCCGGTTCAAATTCGGGTGCCCCCTTAGCTGTAAACAAATACTGCTATGTTCTTATAAACTAATTTGGTAGGTTATATCAACCCAAACACTTCTTTGTTGTATTAAATTGTTCTTATCTATTCAAGGAAATTGCTTGTGTTTTTTTATTTTTTAAAGGGTGCCCCCTTAGCTGTAAACAAATACTGCTATGTTCTTATAAACTAATTTGGTAGGTTACATCAACCCAAACACTTCTTTGTTGTATTAAATTTTTCTTATCTATTCAAGGAGATTGCTTGTGTTTTTTATTTTTTTAAAGAAAGACTCATTACTCTAAGGGGGTATAGCTCAGTGGTAGAGCATTTGACTGCAGATCAAGAGGTCCCCGGTTCAAATCCGGGTGCCCCCTTAGCTTTGACCAAATACTAAAGTGTTTTTAGGAACTACTTTGGAAGGTTACATCAAGTCAAACACTTCTTTGTTGTGTTACATTGTACTCATCTATACAAGGAAATTGCTTGGGTTTTTTATTTTCTTAAAGGAAAACCATCATCATGTGGGGGTATAGCTCAGTGGTAGAGCATTTGACTGCAGATCAAGAGGTCCCCGGTTCAAATCCGGGTACCCCCTTATCTTTGACCAAAATACTAAAGTGTTTTTAGGAACTACTTTGGAAGGTTACATCAAGTCAAACACTTCTTTGTTGTGTTACATTGTACTCATCTATACAAGGAAATTGCTTGGGTTTTTTAATTTCTTAAAGGAAAACCATCATCATGTGGGGGTATAGCTCAGTGGTAGAGCATTTGACTGCAGATCAAGAGGTCCCCGGTTCAAATCCGGGTGCCCCCTTATTTTTGACCAAAATACTAAAGTGTTTTTAGGAACTACTTTGGAAGGTTACATCAAGTCAAACACTTCTTTGTTGTGTTACATTGTACTTATGTATTCAAGGAAATTGTTTGAATTCGTTGTGTGTGTTAACCATTACACCATAGAACCTTGGCACAGGCTGCTTTTGCTTGGCAAGTCACGAAAAGCCAGTGAAAGTTTTGCTTTTTACGCCAATTTTTCCCCGACGAGTTTGAGACTGCCAAAAAAACCATCACCGTAAGGGGGTATAGCTCAGTGGTAGAGCATTTGACTGCAGATCAAGAGGTCCCTGGTTCAAATCCGGGTGCCCCCTCATCCTTGACCAAATACTGATGTGTTCTTAGGAACTAATTTGGTAGGTTATGTTAACCCAAACACTTCTTTGTTGTGTTACATTGTACTTATCTATTCTTTGACCAAATACTAAAGTGTTTTTAGGAACTACTTTGGAAGGTTACATCAAGTCAAACACTTCTTTGTTGTGTTACATTGTACTTATCTATTCAAGGAAATTGCTTCGTTTTTTTTAATATTTTAAAGGAAAAAGCATCACCGTGCGGGGGTATAGCTCAGTGGTAGAGCATTTGACTGCAGTTCAAGAGGTCCCCGGTTCAAATCCGGGTGCCCCCTTAGCTTTGACCAAATACTAAAGTGTTTTTAGGAACTACTTTGGAAGGTTACATCAAGTCAAACACTTCTTTGTTGTATTAAATTTTTCTTATCTATTCAAGGAAATTGCATGTTTTTTTGTTTTTTTTTAAAGGAAAAAGCATACCTGTAAGGGGGTATAGCTCAGTGGTAGAGCATTTGACTGCAGATCAAGAGGTCCCCGGTTCATATCCGGGTGCCCCATTAGCTTTGACCAAATGCTAAAGTGTTTTTAGGAACTACTTTGGAAGGTTACATCAAGTCAAACACTTCTTTGTTGTGTTACATTGTACTTATCTATACAAGGAAATTGCTTGGGTTTTTTATTTTTTTTAAGGAAAAACCATCACCGTAAGGGGGTATATCTCAGTGGTAGAGCATTTGACTGCAGTTCAAGAGGTCCCCAGTTCAAATCCGGGTGCCCCCTTAGCTTGAAGAATTGTGGCGAAAAAAGAAAAAATTGTGTTGGATGTTTGGAATGTGTTTAAAAGGAAAACAGAGGTATATATAGAAAGACTGTATGTGTATTTTAAATGTGAAAATATGTTGGATGTCTTTTATCATGTTTTTACCCCTCAAGTTTGTTTTGTTTTAAAAGAATTAATGTGGAAGCTGCCAGGAAGTGAAGGAGAATATTGAATTATTTATGTAAAGGTATGATGTAAGGTGGTGTATGTAAAGGTGATTGTATAAGAATAACTGTAATTTTTATTGTTTTATTTATTGTATTGTATTTTATTGATCTGATCTCCCTCCAAGACCGACAACTTTTGTAAGAAAATGTTTGATGTATGATATGTGATGTAAAGGAGATATGTGATATAAAGGTGATATGTGTTGTAAAGGAGAAATGTGATGTAAAGGAGAAATGTAATGTAAAGGAGAAATGTAATGTAAAGGAGATTTGTGATGTAAAGGAGAAATGTAATGTAAAGGAGAAATATAATGTAAAGGAGATTTGTGATGTAAAGGAGAAATGTAATGTATAGGAGAACTGTGATGTAAAGGAGAAATGTGATGTAAAGGTGATTGTGTAAGAAAAACTGTCATTTTTATTGTATTATTTATTGTATTGTATTTTATTGATTAAAATTTCTTAATAAAAAAAAAAAGAGCATTTGACTGCAGATCAAGAGGTCCCCGTTTCAAATCCGGGTGCCCCCTTATCTTTGACCAAAATACTAAAGTGTTTTTAGGAACTACTTTGGAAGGTTACATCAAGTCAAACACTTCTTTGTTGTGTTACATTGTACTTATCTATACAAGGAAATTGCTTGGGTTTTTTATTTTCTTAAAGGAAAACCATCATCATGTGGGGGTATAGCTCAGTGGTAGAGCATTTGACTGCAGATCAAGAGGTCCCCGGTTCAAATCCGGGTGCCCCCTTATCTTTGACCAAAATACTAAAGTGTTTTTAGGAACTACTTTGGAAGGTTACATCAAGTCAAACACTTCTTTGTTGTGTTACATTGTACTTATGTATTCAAGGAAATTGTTTGAATTCGTTGTGTGTGTTAACCATTACACCATAGAACCTTGGCACAGGCTGCTTTTGCTTGGCAAGTCACGAAAAGCCAGTGAAAGTTTTGCTTTTTAAGCCAATTTTTCCCCGACGAGTTTGAGACTGCCAATTTCACCGCCACTTTACAGGTACATCAGGAGTTGCGCAACACCTTTGTTTTCTCCCCCTGCCGCAAAAAGCTACAAAAAGGTTCCACCGAGATTTGAACTCGGATCACTGGATTCAAAGTCCAGAGTGCTAACCATTACACCATGGAACCACCGATCCCTGAGAGTTGGCCATCTGAGAGGCAGGTAGCGATGTGTTTAGGTGGAGGCATTTGGTCATTGGAGGCCCTCGACCAAAAGCACACGGTCCGGTGCACATTCGAGACTTCTTTGTGTTGTTACATTGTACTTATGTATTCTAGGTTTTTTATTTTTTTAAGGAAAAACCATCACCGTAAGGGGGTATAGCTCAGTGGTAGAGCATTTGACTGCAGATCAAGAGGTCCCTGGTTCAAATCCGGGTGCCCCCTCATCCTTGACCAAATACTGATGTGTTCTTAGGAACTAATTTGGTAGGTTATGTTAACCCAAACACTTCTTTGTTGTGTTACATTGTACTTATCTATTCTTTGACCAAATACTAAAGTGTTTTTAGGAACTACTTTGGAAGGTTACATCAAGTCAAACACTTCTTTGTTGTGTTACATTGTACTTATCTATTCAAGGAAATTGCTTGCGTTTTTTATTTTCTTAAAGGAAACCCATCACCGTGTGGGGGTATAGCTCAGTGGTAGAGCATTTGACTGCAGATCAAGAGGTCCCCGGTTCAAATCCGGGTGCCCCCTTAGCTGTAAACAAATACTGCTATGTTCTTATAAACTAATTTGGTAGGTTATATCAACCCAAACACTTCTTTGTTGTATTAAATTGTTCTTATCTATTCAAGGAAATTGCTTGTGTTTTTTTATTTTTTAAAGGGTGCCCCCTTAGCTGTAAAGAAATACTGCTATGTTCTTATAAACTAATTTGGTAGGTTACATCAACCCAAACACTTCTTTGTTGTATTAAATTTTTCTTATCTATTCAAGGAGATTGCTTGTGTTTTTTATTTTTTAAAGAAAGGTTCATTACTCTAAGGGGGTATAGCTCAGTGGTAGAGCATTTGACTGCAGATCAAGAGGTCCCCGGTTCAAATCCGGGTGCCCCCTTAGCTTTGACCAAATACTAAAGTGTTTTTAGGAACTACTTTGGAAGGTTACATCAAGTCAAACACTTCTTTGTTGTGTTACATTGTACTTATCTATACAAGGAAATTGCTTGGGTTTTTTATTCAAGGAAATTGTTTGAGTGGTAGAGCATTCGCAGATCAAGAGGTCCCTGTTCAAATCCGTGCCCCCTTATCTTTGACCAAAATTAAAATGTTTTTAGGAACCTTTGGATTACACAAGTCAAACACTTCTTTGTTGTGTTACATTGAATGTATTCAAGGAAATTGTTTGAATTCTTGGCACAGGCTGCTTTTGCTTGGCAAGTCACGAAAAGCCAGTGAAAGTTTTGCTTTTTAAGCCAATTTTTCCCCGACAAGTTTGAGACTGCCAATTTCACCGCCACTTTACAGGTACATCAGGAGTTGCGCAACACCTTTGTTTTCTCCCCCTGCCGCAAAAAGCTACAAAAAGGTTCCACCGAGATTTGAACTCGGATCACTGGATTCAAAGTCCAGAGTGCTAACCATTACACCATGGAACCACCGATCCCTGAGAGTTGGCAATCTGAGAGGCAGGTAGCGATGTGTTTAGGTGGAGGCATTTGGTCATTGGAGGCCCTCGACCAAAAGCACACGGTCCGGTGCACATTCGAGACTTCTTTGTGTTGTTACATTGTACTTATGTATTCTAGGTTTTTTATTTTTTTAAGGAAAAACCATCACCGTAAGGGGGTATAGCTCAGTGGTAGAGCATTTGACTGCAGATCAAGAGGTCCCTGGTTCAAATCCGGGTGCCCCCTCATCCTTGACCAAATACTGATGTGTTCTTAGGAACTAATTTGGTAGGTTATGTTAACCCAAACACTTCTTTGTTGTGTTACATTGTACTTATCTATTCAAGGAAATTACTTGGGTTTTTCATTTTTTTCAGTTTTTCAGAGGTAAAACGTTTGACTGCAGATCAAGAGGTCCCCACAGAGAATTAAGTCGTGAAGAGCCAGTGAAGGCATTGCTTTTTAAGCTCGAGTTTGAGACTGCCAATTTCACCGCCACTTTACAGGTACATAAGGAGTTGCGCAACACCTTTGTTTTTCTCCCCTTTCTGGGTTCTTCCATTTGGCGCGAGCAAATTGTAATGTGTACTTAGGAACTCTTTTTCTAATTTCCATCAAGCCAAACGCTTCTTAGTTTTGTTACATTCTGCAGTTCTATTTAAGGAAATAACTTTTATTATTTTTTTAAATAAAATGTTTTAAGGTGTATTTAACAGTCAGTGTAGGTAGGGTTATAGCTCAGTGGTAGATCATCTGACTGCAAATAAAAAGGTTCCTCAAATGCTTTCCGGTTGAGCACTGAATTCTTGTATTGTGTTAGGTACTGAGAAATTATCTATGTCTGCTGAAAGCAATGTCCAAGCTTAACACTTGACACATTTAGTCAAAGATATTTGCAGCTCAGTGATTTTATTAGGCAAAAAGACTACTTCATATACTGATGCTGGCATTTCTGAAATTGAGACAATATTACTAGATGACGAAAAAAGAAAAACGAAGCCTACATAAGTATCTGTATTACCCCCTGTTATATTTTTTACTTCTTAAGTTGGCTTGAAAAAGCCAACTTTCTGATCTGCTATATAAACTTATTATTATTCTTCTGACCAAAAATTTGAACACTATCTCCTCCTAGAGCAGGGGTCAGCAAACCAAAATGTTCAAAGAGCCATATTGGACCAAAAAAACAAAAAACAAATCTGTCTGGAGCCGCAAAAAATTAAAAGCCTTATATGAAGGCAACACAGGCTGTAAGTGTATATTAGCTATATTAGCCTACTATCAAAATGACTAAGTAGGCTACAAATACATAATGAGGTATTCCCGAGGTACATATTTAAAAACTGCCGAAAGCTACATAAAAAAAGAAGCAAATGGATCGGTGCAATTCACAGAAACAGCTGGACTCCAGGCAGAGAAACATGGATTTGCAGTTATCATTTTGTGTCAAATTGTTGGATTTTGAGGTAAAATCATTCCATATATATTGTATTGTTATATATTATGTTGACAAATCATCAATTAAATATTTTCCATCTTATATTCTGCATAATTGTGTGTTTTAAAATAAACACTGACAAAAACTATACTATAAAACTGTAGTGATTTTTACTTTGTCCATCCAAGGACGCGAAGTAAAATAGGGATTGGTACTCACCTCACCGCTGACGTTGTGATTTTAGGATCACTCGTCACTTAAGGTGTGATTATGAGTACATCAGATGACCACTTCCCCCTCTTTCCCTAGTTCAGGGCACCAGTCAAGGTCTGTTACCTTGGCAGTATGAGAACACTCCCAACAGGGGCTTTCATTCATTTAGAATTAATGTAAAGTGGTCAGCTGATTTATCTGAAAGATTGGTGATATTGCTAACTTGTAGAACCTCTTTTGTATTATCAGCACAAGGAAGACACAAGTGTAATAAAATAAATTTTATTAACAAAAAGATAAACAAGAATAACTAACACAACTACTAAATGAATATTATGAATGATAAAGGAATAAAGTGCGTAAGATACATAGAATACAAGTGATTAAGTTGGGTGTGGCTATGGAAGAGTTACGCTATCTTATGGAAAGATAAACTGTTTCTCTGAAAATAATAAGCATTATGCACCTTATAAAAACCTTATTATGCACCAAACAAATAAACGAAAGATTATTTGTTATTAACTAACATCAGCTATATTACATCTAATGGAAATTAGGAAATTATATATTGATAATATACAACAATGCCAAGGTCTCTGGAAAGAGGTTTGGTTAAGTGATATTTACGTTCCACTTGGTCGAGTCCGATGACGGTGACATCTTCCACTGGTTGTGCTAGGTGACAGTGCAGTGGGGAGAGGAGCCAGAATCTGTTTCAACAGTCTTGAACACAAAGCTCTGTGAGATGCTGATCTCCTGGAGCACCAAAGGGTCCTAAAATCTGGAACACGCAGATGAGGCCCTGGTGTAGGTGCAGAAGGTCCTTAACAATCTGGAACACGCAGACGAAGGTACCTTGGAGTGAAGGTTTGCTCTCCTGAGCTTAACCTTGTTGCAGATGTCGTCACTGTCTCACTGGACGGAAACTCTGAACGTAGTGTTTGTTGATGTCTCTTTCCTCACAAGCTGGAGGCTTAGAACGTAGTCGTCTCTGTTGCTGCCTCACAAGCTGTAGACTCAGATCATGGGATCTGTTGTTGTCTCTCTGGATGGACCAGAGGCTCAGAACTGTGTTGTATCTGCTCTGTCTTTCCCCTTTGACGGGCAGACTCAGAACAATATCTGTTAATGTCTCACTCTTTACAGAGTTGAGACCCAGAACCGTGTACCTGTTGTGTCTCAGCTTCGCAAGTCGGGACTCAGAACGGTGTATCTGTTGTGTCTTTCCCCTTTGACGGGCAGACTCAGAACAAGGAGTGTCTGTAGAAAGGGTACCTTTATCCCTTTCCGATGAGGAGGAGATTGCATTTTGGCGCTTCTCCATTCGAGTGCTGTGACTGGCTGCTGGCATCAGAGAGTGACCCATCCTTCTTTCTCCTGTGGAACTCATTTGCATTAAGCACAAAGTTGGAAGTCTTTACAGTGTCTTTAAAGTTTACCAACGCATTTCTCACTTTCCAAACCACCACCAGAATACCTTTGGCAATATTCTAAACAAATAGAGACTAAACATGATGGAAAAAGATTGAACTGTCATTCAATTGTACATTAACATCTGAATTTGCATCAGAGGATGCACTACAAATAGCTGTCGCTGAGAATACTTATTTCTGTGAATAAGTATGAAATGGATGTGTAGTTTGCATCAGTTCTAAGGTTTTCAAACATAGTTTTGAATGGATTCGGATGGATCTTTGTGATCTCTCTTTGTTTCACCCATTGCTGCTAAGGTCCCAAGGAATTTTTATGGCAGTCTCTGGCCAACCTTAGGAAGTAGTGTCTAGATGGGTGAAGGGCAGTAACTGCCTGTGGACCAATGAGAAGTCTTGTCCTTCCCAGGCTTGGTACAAGAGGTCTTCTTCTTACCCTCTAAGAGAGGTCTGGATGTTGTCCTTACATCTTTATCTGATGCCGTTGGACAGTTTGTTTGTGTTAGGCCACCAAGATCCAATCAAACTGTAGCAAACCTTTGTCCACTGTTATGGACAGAGAGGGACCCGGCCGTAAACTGGGCCCTAGAATGTGCTGTTCACTACAAAACTATATGTTTTAGGGCTGGACAATATGACGATATATATATATATATATATATATATATATATATATATATATATATATATATATAACATTGATATAAGTGATTACGCGGATTTAAACCTACCTATATTGTAGTTATATAAAATATTCACAGGCAGATTTGCTTTATGTATTTCCCCGGCATCAAATCAGGCACATATAAATGTCAGGAAACACGACTCCTATCTACATGTCAATATCCATGGATTAGGTTTATTTGACAAGTTGTAAGAAACACTTTCGAGTCCAACCTTTAGTTTAATTTGTTTGTTTTACTCGCGTTTTCGCAGTTTCCCCCATTAAATCCAGTCATGCAACAGGTTCTTTTGCCACTCAGTCCAGCTGAGGGAGCGTGCTTTCGGCGGGAAAAATCTTCATACATTTTTGAAAAAGCTCCAGGGAGCCACTAGGGGGGCGCTAAAGAGCCGCGGGTTGCCGACCTCTGTCCTAGAGCTTTAAAGCTACAACCACCAAACTCGGTTCAGACCTTCAGAATGTTCTGACTCGGGTTGCTGTATTTTTTCAAACTGATCTGACTTACAGTTTTCCTAAAAATGCTGATCAAAACTTGGAAAAACCAAGCCATCAACCTCCAGCTGTCACAAATTCAAATCTAAACACACTGAAGCTCATTACACTCAATGAAGCTGCTATTCTATGTTCTATTACTAAGCCATTCAAACTCATTCAAACGCATAAACTAACTAAAGGTGTGCACACACTTAACGATTGTAAGGGCGATTATGAATGTATTGATACTTATGACTGATTGCGCTCAAACACGTCCAGTCAGAGACAGTTGCGTTCAGTCTGCAATTACAGCCGGTGTTCAAATTCCATGTGTAAGTATTTAAATCTGCTTCAGTCGCAGGAAACAATCGCTGTATGTTGAGTACAGTCTTAGAATGTTTTAGCTAGTCGTTAAATGTGTGCCCGGCTTAACTATCTAGCCATCAACCTCCAGTTGTCACAAATTCACATCTAAACACACTGAAGCCCATTAGACTCAATGAAGCTGCAATTCTATGTACTATTACTAAACCATTCACACTCATAAACTAACTATCTATCTAACTTTCTAACTAACTATCTATCTAACTTACTAACTATCTAACTTAATAACTATCTAACTATCTATCTAACTCACTTACTAACTAACTTACTATCTATCTAACTTACTATCTAACTTATTATCTAACTATCTAACTTAATATCAAACTTAATATCTAACTATTTATCTAACTTACTATCTATCTAACTAACTAACTATCTTACTACTATCTAACTAACTCACAATCTATTTAACTTACTATCTAACTTACTATCTATCTAACTTGTTATCTAAGTATCTTACTACTATCTAACTATCTATCTAACTTACTAACTAACTATCTATCTAACTTGTTATCTAAGTAACTATCTATCTAACTTAATATCTAACTATTTATCCAACTTACTATCTATCTAACTTATTATCTAACTATCTTACTACTATCTATCTATCTAACTTACTATCTAACTAACTATCTATCTATCTAACTATTTATCTAACTTACAAACAATCTAACTATCTACCTTACTATCTATCTAACTTGTTATCTAAGTAACTATCTAACTTAATATCTAACTATTTATCCAACTTACTATCTATCTAACTTATTATCTAACTATCTTACTACTATCTAACTATCTAACTTACTATCTATCTATCTATCTAACTATTTATCTAACTTACAAACAATCTAACTATCTAACTTATTATCTGACTATCTATCTAACTATGGATCTAACTTACTAACTATCTATCTAACTAACTATCTATCTAACTTACTAACCATCTAACTATCTAACCAACTATATCTATCAACACACACTCACACACTCACTCTCACACACACACACACACACACACACACACACACACACACACACACACTATCTAGCTTTTAAACTACTAAACTAAAACTTAAACTATTTCAAACTGAAAAGCTTCAAACTTCAAGCTTTTAAAACTACTCCAAACTTTCTGGCTAGGCTTTTTTAAGCCAACTTAAAGTTTGTCTACGAACTTTACTCATCTAGTTGTAATTATTATTATTTTATTATCATTTATTTAAAAGTGAACTAATCCTTTAAAGGCGCAAAAACACATCACTACATTTTCATGACATTTTTGAACAAATTAATTTAACAGAAATATTAGCATATTTTGGTGTAAATAGCTTACATATTTTGAGATTTTTACTCTCAATTAAAACAAATAAAATAAAATGATCTGACTAACTTACTGTGGCGCCTCAAACATACTTGCACAGAAGCGAGATCTCTGACTGAAAGTGTCTCTGAACGTAAAAACGACAACGGTTAAAGAAAAGAATCCTATTGGCCGAGGAGAAGCCGATTCGTTTTTTGATTGGCCCATCGCCCCCGCCGCATTGACAGACTCCGTCCCTTCTGTTCATCAAGTTCGGTTGAGTTGTTTGAGAGTTCATGTCAGACTTAAAGAAGCGTGAAAAACTCGCGCCTTCACACATTATGAGCGGTGAGTTCACTTTATACTATCTGAGTGTGTTCATCAGCTTTAATCATCATGAAGGACAACTGTACTCGATGGATTTTAATGTGATATCTATGTTGTCAAACATCGAACATCGATTCGCCCAAAACACTAAATCATGTTGTTCGTTTAGTGCTTAAAGTGATCGTAAACAGAAATTGTCGCTAACATTAGCCATCTGAATGAGTTCGTCGTGAATTTAGGCGATTTTATGTTTTTCTAGTGTGAGTGACCGTAATCTTGAGCTTGTTTGCTAAGTTGTGGAAGTTAAGTTGATCATTACAGCGACCTACATTGAGTTATATAACACTAGCGATGATAAACAACGCTTATAAGATCACGAAAGAAAGCGATTATGATGATAATGATGACGACGATGAAGATTATGATTAAGCGAATGAGTATTAAAGTTGTTTCACTGAAGGAACATGGCCTCTGAACGCGTGTCAGCTCACTCTTTCATCTGATGATGGTCTGTGAACACACTAGATAAAGACACATGATGTTTTGAACAGTTTGCACTGAGTTTTTATGTTGACTGTGTGTCAGATCAACAGCAGAATCAAATGGCCGCGCTGGTGGAGAACGACACGAGCTTCATTCAGAAGAGAAACTCCAGCACGCCTCAAGTAAGTTTGTTCTTTGTTTATTTATAACAGTTCACTTTTGTCTGAGTGTTTGTCACTGTAATAAATGTGTCTGTCATGCGTATCATGCAGCTTCTGCTCTTTTTGAGTTTGGAGAAATGAAGGCAGGTCTGGTTTTGAAGTGACTTGTCTGCCACTTCCTGCTGCGAGCAGGTTCACGGTGAATTGTGGGAGGGAAATGGGTGGATCAGGAAGGAGAATCTACTTTTTTTTTTTTTTTTTAACTGTCACTGAAAATAAAACAAAAGCAATGCTTCTGCTGTGTGATTCGAGATGCGTTTCTTCAAAACGAAGTTGGTCGTAGAGACCCAGTGTTTCTACTTGAGACATGCATCCCAGAGCTGTTTTCATCAGTCACACTATATGAAAATATGTGAATGCAGATGTTTCTAGCTACTCACCAGAGCTCAGTTTTGTGCGTTGTTACACCCAGTGCTGTAGTCTAGTTTTTTGTAGTGAGTATACTGTGACTTTTCCCTCCCAGCCTCATACTTGTCCATCCCAGAGCGACACCCCATAAGCACCTCCACACTCACTCATGCATATGGTCAGGCTTGGGAGGGTTACATTAAAAATATATGGAGAGTTTGGTTCCAAAACGCAATAACTCCAGTTTGATTAATTTGAGTAAAAAGGTGTTTTCTTTACCAAGAAGGTGGCAAGATGAAAACCACTGTTTTCTGTTTCAAACTTTCACATAGCATCTTTTGGTTATAAAAACATTAAATCCAAATCTACATTTTGATTTTAAATAAAAAAAATTGATTATTTTTTTTCCCCCAAAATGCAATAAATCCATGAATTTTTTTTTTTTTTTTTTTTTCAAAATGCAATGAATCCATCAATATAAAAGTTATTTTTCAAATTGAAAATGCACAACAAAGTTGATTCACATATATGACAGCGTCTGAACTTTGCCAATACTTATATACAGGCATTTGACTAAAAATACATTCAGTCGTCGCTCCCAAAATGAATTCAACGGGTCATCTTGTTAATGTTATAAATTAATTATTTGTCATTACTGATTAAAGAGTATCTGGCGCCAGCGCACGGTTAAATAAACACATTTGCAGAGTATATTGGTATTAAAAACTGCTTTTAAAAACTGTCCATGATTCAGTTTTGAATAACACTACGGATATCGCATTTTGCGCAAAATTAATAAATGACTTTTCAATACCGGCCAGATACAATACTGATTTTGGCGGAAACTCAATTTTTAAAAATATGGCGTTTATTGCGTTTTTGAACCAAACCCTTCATATTCTGTTACAGTTACAAATTACTTCATAAAGTATTCAGTAACGTAATCCAAGTACCACAATATGAAAGTAATGTAATCTGATTACTTTTGGATTACTTCAAGGTTATATGTGTATATTTTTGGCACAGAATTATTGGCACCCTTCATAAATAAGATCAAAGATGACTCTAAAAATAAATCTGCATTGTTTATCCTTTTGATCTTTAATTTATAAAATTAGCAAAAATCTAACCTTTCATTGAAGGAAAAGAATTGAAAGTAGGGGGGAAAATAACATTATGAAATAAATCTCTTTAATCTGCTTCTTCTCTTCAGTTCAATCCACTCATTTTCTTTAGGGTTCAGGTCAGGGGACTGGGATGGCCTTGTCAGAAGCTTCATTTTGTGCTCAGTGACACATTTTTGTGTTGGTTTTGATGTTTGTTTTGGATCATTGTCCCGACGGATGATCCAACCACAGCCCATTATAAGATTTCTAGCAGAAGCGGTCAGGTTTTGATTTTTTTATCTGTTGGTATTTGATAGAATCCATGAAGCCATGTATCTGAACAAGATGTCCAGGACCTCCAGCACAAAAATAGGCCCACAACATTAAAGATCCAGCAGTATATTTAACCGTGGGCATGGGGCACTTTTTATCCATGTGTGCACCAAACCCATCTGGTGGGTTTGCTGCCAAGAAGCTCTTGTTTTAGTTTCATCTGACCATAGAAGCTCGTCCCGTTTGAAGTTCCAGTCGTGTCTGACAACTGAATATGCTGGAGATTGTTTCTGCATGAGAGCAGAGGATTTTTCTTGAAACCCTCCCAAACAACTTGTGGGGATGTAGGTGCTTTTGATAATTTTTTTTTAGGCTTTCTGAGATTCAAGACTCAACTAATCTCTGCAATTCTCCAGCTGTGATCCTTGGAGAGTCTTTGGCCACTCAAACATTCCTCCTCACCACACATTAGGATGATTTAGACACGCATCCTCTTCCAGGCAGATTTGTAACATTTTTAGTTGATTGGAACTTCTTAATTATTTCCCTGATAGTGGAAATGGGGATTTTCAATGCTTTAGGTATTTTCTTACAGCCACTTTCTATTTTGTGAAGCTCAACAATCTTTTGCTGCACATCAGAACTATATTCTTTGTTTTTTCTCATTGTGAAGAACGATTAAGGGAATTTGGCCTTTGTGTTTCCTCATGTTTATACTCCTGTGGAACAGGAAGTCATGGCTGGACAATTTCATGTTCATGATCACCCTGGTGAGCTAAAAAAATGTAAATATGAATGAGAATATACATCAGAGATATTTTACTCATAAAAAATTCTAGGGGTGCCAATAATTGTGGCCAACGTGTTTTGGAGAAAAACATTTATTTCATAATGTTATTTTCCCCCCACTTTCAATTCTTTTCCTTCAATGAAAGGTTAGATTTTTGCTAATTTTATGAATTAAAGGTCAAAAGGATAAACAATGCAGATTTATTTTTAGAGTCATCTTTGATCATATTTATGAAGGGTGCCAATAATTCTGGCCACAACTCTGTGTGTGTGTGTGTGTGTGTGTGTGTATATATATATATATATATATATATATATATATATATATATATATATATATATATATATATTAGGGCTGTCAAACGATTAATTGCACACAAAATAAAAGTTTGAGTTTGCCTAATATATGTGTGAGTACGGTGTATAATTATTATGTATATATATAAATACACACAAATTTATGTATATATTTAAGAGAAATTTATTTATGTACAAAATATTTTTATTTATATATAATACAAATGATATAAAATATAAATAAATACATATACTTCTCAAATATATACATAAATGTGTTTGTATTTATATATACATAATAATTATACACAGTACTCACACATATATTAGGCAAACTCAAACTTTTATTTTGTATGCGATTAATCACGATTAATCATTTGACAGCCCTAATAAATATATAAAGAAAGAAAGAAAGAAATTATGGGTAAAGTAACAACTTTAAGGGGTGGTCACACTGCACTTTTCGTTCCATTGACTTCCATTCAAATGCATGCAAATGCGTCAGACTGGAAACGCAAGCTCGTGCGAAAAAATTTCGCAGTTCACTGCGTTCCAGAGTTTGGTGAACTCTGACCTGCCAATTCGCATCACATGTAGACGTGCGACCAGTAGAAGATCGATTCGTCACAGCATGACCTCTTGGCTGAATTAAAAGAATTATATTTTTGCAGTAAAGTCGAGTATGTTCTATTTTTTACATTTTGAATGTATTACTTTAAGTTATATGTTGAATTCATGTTTATAAAAAAGACGCTGTAGACCGTGACGTCATATCACGACCGCATCCAAAGAAATTTCGCATTAAAATTTTTAAAAATCTGATAAATTATCTATTGCAATATTATTGTCGTTGTTGTTTATAGCTTATTGAACAAGCTCGGATAACACATTTCTGTTCATGTTTGTTCTGCTTTAATATATATATATAATATAATAATTTTTTTTTATGTACAGGGCTTGACATTAACTTTTTCTTTCACTGGCTACAATTTTGATGATTGGGAAATTACATTTTATATGATTAAAGTTGACTTTGGCATGCTAAAATTACTTGATTTTGAGTCATTTTACTTGATTTAGCTAGATTTAAAATGCTTTCAATCTTTCAGATGCAGATTGACAACCCTTATCAAAACTACATGGTATATCAGCTGGTATGTATAGGTGGGCAATATTGACCATAATATGAGAAATTTTACAATTTTATTTTTTTATAAAGTTATTTTTGTTAGGCTTTACAAAATGGAAAAAATGGCAAATTACCAATACAATAGTAAACAAACTTTTTTCCAGATACAGCAGGTTTGTTTAACATGTATACATTTATTTAACTGTTTGATTAACATTAATGACAGACAGGTAATTGGGCTGCTGAATGCATGGATATAATATACTGACACATATCCAGTTTTTACCCACCTGTTTACATCCACTTAATCCATAACCGACTGTATTCACGCGAGATACTCCACACGATTAACATTTTGACATCTGTGTGTGCGTGTATTTGACTATACAGGCGCAAGGAGAGCTGATCGGGCGCGCCACAGAGAGAGAGAGCGCTTCTGTTGTATCATTCAGCGCTATTCCGCCTATCCCGTCTTCACTAACTGCACGTTTATCGATAACGAATTGTGATTGGATTATATGTGTATATATATATAATATAATATATGTGTGTGTGTAAAGGGATGTTCAGACATCTAGTGGCTACAGTATGGTATTACAGATTTTTTTTTTTAGTCCTTTGATAAAGAAAGTGTTTTCGTAGTTGGAAGGCTGAGTTATTATGGCAAAATAATGATTTATTTAGTTTTAAACAAAACAATTGTAATCCTGATGGTATTCCCCCTTTTTTTCCGAAATGTAACACTAATCTGATTACTATGTTTTTTGACGTAACTCTTATCGAATTACAGTTACTGGATTTTTGTATCCTGATTACGTAACGCCGTTACATGTACTCTGTTACTCCCCAACCCTGCATATAGTATGCATTAGGGCTGGGTAAAAAATATAGATTTCTCGATTTTAATCAATTCTCATTTTTACGAACCGATATCGATTCTTAAATCCCAAGAATCGATTAGTCTGGTCTGTTTTCAGTTGATGAATGAGCAGAATATGTAGCGCCTCCCATCCAATAAATCACAATAATCTTTGTGCGTTGTTACTTTTGATATGAAACAAAGTCTCAGATTTCAAATGACGTCCATCTTATTATGAGATTCAAAAAATGAAATACCGTTTTGGCGCTGTTTAATGTGGCGTGACAGATCGCTTTAGCGCCTCAGTTAAAGAGAAGCATGTGATCATCCTCTCCTCTGCTTTAATACCAGTTACAGCGAAATAAACATGCATGAACATCTGAAGGTATGTTAAAATATACAGTACAATTTACTGAAATCCGTATCATGTCTCGTGTAATCGCTCAATCAGTGCTTCAACCTCGGAAAGACGTCAATAAGACAGCTTGTAAACAATGTCACGTAACGTCATAGTTACCTCAGAAAAACATATTCAGTGACCATAAACTCATTAATCAGATAGAAAGTGAACTCAAGAAAGCAACATTCTGATAAATATAGCAATGCACCGTTACATATTCATTATCATTTTTAATGTTCTTCAATATTTAATGCATGTTTGAATAAATCAGTTATGACAGCCACGATTTAAATGTTTCCAAAAAATGAATTGGAGTAGAAATATGATTGTAATTCTAAACAATAATAAAAAACATTGAGTGTAATTTAAGTGTTTGTTTATAAATAAGTTAATTTAACCTTCAATATTATTATAGTGGTACCAACTGACTCTCATGTGTAGTTTACAGCATTAGTTGAGAGATTTTTTTCCTCTAGAAAATTTGCCATGTGCTGTAATTGAAATACTACATCCAAAATAACCGATTATCGAAAGCCTGTGAATAGTAATCGAAACGAATCGGGAAAATTGTCAATATCCAGCCCTAGTATGCATCTGATCTAGGCTATATGTAATTGAGAGCATTCTGAAAGACTGTTTATGTGTGTTTTATCAACATGTCAATTTATTATAAGCAACAAAAGACTTTAACAGCCAATGACATTTACAGCTGAAGAGACTCTGGACTGATTTTCTACTGTTTAGTGTCAATCACCATCTAATTCAACTAGTTAAGGTAGCCTTAGATGTTATATGAATATGGTCCCTGGAGCACAGTTTTTTTCAGCTGGCAAGTTTCAATGCACATTTAAGAGTGGAAGTTGCAACTATTATTACTGTCTAAAAAAAATATTTGGTTAAAAACAACCCAAGTTGGGTTAAAAATGGACAAACCCAGCAATTGGGCTGTTTTAATCCAGTGATTGGGTTAAATGTTTGCCCAACCTGCTGGGTAGTTTTATTGAACTCAACTATTGTGTAAAAATTGCTGTATTGCTTGCTTAAAATGAACCCAAAATATTCTGGAAATTAACATTTATTAATATTAAATTTAAACAATAAAGTTAAACAAAAAACATTTATTAAATTGTTTATTAATAAATGTTCACCTTTTGATTATTGTTGCCTCTAGTAATTATGTGTCTGATTTTCAATTTCCAACCTATGGGTTCATTTTAAGCCAACCATATAGTCATTTTTAAACAATAGTTGAGTTAAATAAAACTACCCAGCAGGTTAGACAAACATTTAACCCAACTGCTGGGTTTGTTTTCTTTTTTCAACCCAACTTTAACCCAGCATTTTTTTAGAGTGTAACAATAATGGAAAGATGAAGCTTATTATGTCACAATATCACCCCGTTTGGACTTTTTCTGTTTTACACCATTTCCTGCCAGTCTGTCATCATAGTTATGCATTTCAATTGACTACCTTGCAGTTCGATGTGATATCAGTTATTTTGGAAATACTGTATATCAGGTACAGTACATGGCAAATTTTCTAAAAACTAATGCTGCAAAATATACATGGGAATCAGTTGGTACTACATTAATATTGAAGGTTAAAATGAACTGATTTGTATACAAACTTAAATTACACTTAAGGAATTTTTTATAATAATAAAGTTATAATAGGCCTACTAACTTTAAAATTATTTCTACTCCAGTTCGTTTTTTGAAATATAAACATTTAAATGGTGGCTGTCAACTTGAGGGATTTATTCAAACGTGCATAATATAGGCTATTGAAGAACATTAAAAATTATTATTAATATGTAATATGGTGTATATATTTAGCTAAATGCTCCTCTCTAGAGTTCATTTTTCTAGCTGACTAACAAGTTTATGGTCACTGAATATGTTTGTTCTGAGTTAAATGTGACATTACGTGACATTGTTTACAAGCTGTTATTAAAGGTCCCGTTCTTCGTGATCCCATGTTTCAAACTTTAGTTAGTGTGTAATGTTGTTGTTAGAGTATAAATAAAATCTGTAAAATTTTAAAGCTCAAAGTTCAATGCCAAGCGAGATATTTTATTTAACAGAAGTCGCCTACATCGAACGGCCAGTTTGGACTACATCCCTCTACTTCCTTCTTTAATGACGTCACTAAAACAGTTTTTTGACTAACCTCCGCCCACAGGAATACACAAGAGTTGCGTTTGTAGAGTGTGTTTGTCGCCATGTCGTCGAAACGCTGTTATTTTCATCCCGCAGTCCAATCACCGGGTCTGATTCCGGCTCAAATTGATAGGGTAAAATTAAAGACATGTTTACAATAACACTGAGCGCGTGCATCTCCACGTTATGGTAAGAGGCGTGACCTTTCCGGGCAAGATGCGCTAAACTGCTGTCGAATCACAACACAGGAACCGCTGGCACAATCAGAACTCGTTACGTATTTCTGAAGGAGGGACTTCATAGAACAAGGAAGTCATCAGCCCGTTTTTATGACAGTGGAAACAGCGGTATACAGATAAGTCAATTATGTGAAAAATACTGTGTTTTTTTACACGCGAAACATGAACACATGTTATATTGCACACTATAAACACAATCAAAGCTTCAAAAAAACCACGAAAAATGGGACCTTTAATGTCTTTCCGCGGTTGAAACGCTGATTAACTGATTATACGAGACATGGTACAGATTTTGTTAAGTTCCTAGTGGGTATACGGTGTATACCTGCGTATCACGTAGACTACACCACTGGTTACACCATAATTCATAACACAGTGTAAGTTCTCAGAATTGACAGGGGCTAACAGTGCTATATGGAGGGAGTGGTCTTCTTTTAATGGCCAGTTTTCTCTTTCAGGTCAGTAACTGTCCTGGCAGAGCAACAGCTTGAAGACAGTGTTGCTAAGAAAATAGTTATTCTGAATAGAGCTGGGTGATATGGGCAAAAAAATATCATGATCAAACATTTCATATCAGTCAATATCGATAACTATCACAATAAATGTCAAAAAGTTTAAAGGCAGATTTTTGCTCCTGAGTTAAAGTTGTAGAATCCAAATAGGGTTAAATGTGGTTTTATCATCAGACTATTCTTTATCAGAACATGATAAACACTTGCCAAACAGGTAATATTACATGTTTTGCCGCTTAGAAATGCAAATTTGTAAAATCTGTAAAGATTGTAACAACCTAATTTGTATAGGGTAAAAATTAAATATTCTCTGTTTGACCATTGGTCTTCCATAGTATTTGGATCATGATAACCACAGGTAAAACCACGCATAGCACCTCACCCCTAGTAAAAAAAAACCTAATACCAAAATGTATTTAAAATACATTTATTTCATACTGAGTATACTTCAAATCCATTAAAATATTTATTGACATATCACTTAAGAAAATTATAATTAAACTTTATTTGAGTATTTCTTTATTGCACAATGCACATTTCTTAACATTATGCCTAAAAGTGTTTTAATATCACTATTAAAGTACACATGAAATCAAAATTGACCTTATTTATTTTGTTAGCTCAAATTGATAGTTTTGTGGTGAACAATTCATCCGTGCAAGTCAATCAGCACAAAAACATTGTTTGGCTTTGTAATATTTAATCAAAATCTGAAAATGCTCCTCCCCTCTGCAACGGTGCCCCTTCTCTAATGACATCAGTTTGACAGCATGGGTTGAAAACGCTTAAACCACTCCCCTCCGACGTTAGTCTGCTATGAGCGAGATATGGAGAGGAGGAGCGCTAAAATAAACCCCACCCACTATTCAATATTCCGTTTCACTTGGAAATACGTCACAACACTGGAGAAAAGTCGTTTGCAACTTCCGGTTCACGGGGACTTTAATAAGGATTGTGTGAAGTATAAAGTAAAGTATACATGCAATAGTTCCATTATAGCACAATCAAGTTTATCTTTAGCATTACTTCTGCACAATTAAATTGCATTAAGAACAAAATTAGTTGTTCCAATTTAGCAGACTTTAACCCTGGTTTCACAGACAAGGCTTAAGCTAGTCCTAGACTAAAATGCATGTTTGAGCTGTTTCAACTGAAAGCAACTTGCACTGACATATCTTAAAATACTGTTATTGTTTTGTCTCGAGATGCACACCAGTAATGTTTTTTTTCTAGGGTACATTTATAAAAGCTACTTAAATACCCTAATTAAACTAAGGCCTAATCCTGGCTTAGGCTAAGCCCTGTCTGTAAAACCGGGCCTAAGTATACCAGTTTAGTATACCAAAAGTTTTTTTTATTAAGTACATTAATATGTAAATGTATTTGTAGTATACTAAGCACAAAATAAATGTATTTGAAAAACATTTTAGTGTGTGTGTGTGTAATATATATATATATATATATATATATATATATATATATATATATATATATATGTATATATATATATATATATATATAATATATACACACAGTCCAGTCCAGTCCAGTCCAAAAGTTTGGAACCACTAAAATTTTTTATGTTTTAAAAAGAAGTTTCGTCTGCTCACCAAGGCTACATTTATTTAATTAAAAATACAGTAAAAACAGTAATATTGTGAAATATTATTACAATTTAAAATAACTGTTTTCTATTTGAATATATTTGACAAAGTAATTTATTCCTGTGATGCAAAGCTGAATTTTCAGCATCGTTACTCCAGTCTTCAGTGTCACATGATCCTTCAGAAATCATTCTAATATGCTGATCTGCTGCTCAAGAAACATTTAATGTGTACAATTGTACAAAATATTTGTGTACAATATTTTTTTTCAGGATTATTTGATGAATAGAAAGTTCAAAAGAACAGTGTTTATCTGAAATCTAATCTTTTGTAACATTATAAATGTCTTTACTGCCACTTTTGATCGATTTAATGCATCCTTGCTGAATAAAAGTATTCATTTCTTTAAATTCTTCTCAAAAAATAAAAATAAAAATTCTTACTGACCCCAAACTTTTGAACGGTAGTGTATAATGCTACAGAAGCTTTGTATTTCAGATAAATGCTGTTCTTTTGAACTTTCTATTCATCAAGGAATCCTGAAAAAAAAAAAAAAAAAAAAGTACACAACTGTTTTCAACATTGAAAATAATCATAAATGTTTATTGAGCAGCAAATCAGCATATCAGCATATTAGAATGATTTCTGAAGGATCATGTGACCTTGAAGACTGGAGTAACGATGCTGAAAATTCAGCTTTGCATCACAGGAATAAATTACTTTGTCAAATATATTTAAATAGTACACAGTTATTTTTAATTGTAATAATATTTCACAATATTACTGTTTTTTTACTGTATTTTTAATTAAATAAATGTAGCCTTGGTGAGCAGACGAAACTTCTTTTTAAAAACATTAAAAATCTTAGTGGTTCCAAACTTTTGGACTGTACTGTGTATGTGTAAATATAATATAATATAATATAATATAATATAATATAATATAATATAATATATATATAATATAATATATAATATAATATAATATAATATAATACACTAAAATGTATTTGAAATACATTTATTTTGTGCTTAGTATACTACAAATATGTATATGTGTATATATATATTTATGCATGTATTTCTTAAATGTATACATGTATGTGTGTGTGTTTATACATAATGATTATGCACAGAACATGCATATATTAAGTAAACACAGACTTTTATTTGGACACACAAAACGTATGCATCATTCTGGTTCTCGAATCTGATTGGCTGAGAGGTCTTTCCAGCCATGCGATATTCCACCAGTATCGCCAAGGGAACCGTTTCGAGCAAACCCACCATATTTGTATAGATACTACAGTTATTTTGTAATGGAGTGTAGTTTTAATAGTATTTTAGGCAAGAATGTAGTTGTTTAGACCTCAGATATGCCTATTTGAAAATTAGTTTAGATGCTTTCGGAGATATGAGCTCGTGGCCATCTACCCCCCGAAAACAGCTTAATCTCAGCCAGTGCTTCAGGAATTTGCCACTGGCTCTTATGTAGATAGTGTTTAAACATTCTTTGTTACTAGTTCTAAAGTTACGTAATTAGTAACAGATCTTGGGCTCAACTGTTAAACTGTCAACTTGAGATTTTTATCCATGGCAGAAGGAAGTAGTTCCTCACAAAAGAGGGTTTTTAAAGACAATCCGTTGTTGTTTCTTATTTATTTGCACACTTGTGCCGTCGAACTGTTGTATAAATGGCTGTGATTACCTACGGCTGAATCACATGCCGTGCTGATATAGAGCGATATTGCATGGCTACTCGAGTGATATTGCTTATTTCATATTACCGTATACCCGCACGTCTAGCTGCGAAATAAACTATATAGTAAAATCTCTAACAATAGACACTTTGTGCCATGGTCACGATATACACTGTCATACCACCCAGCCCTACATACATGGTTGCCACATTTTATTTGTAATTATTGAAGTTCTATCATAAAAAAATGCTTGATTTAACTGATGGTTTCGATAGATATCGCATATGCATGCGTTGCCAAGTAAACTAAAATATCTCCAGAATGGCTCAAAACCATGTTTACCTCCCCAGGACTCGCAGCAGCCTTCACCTTTAGCGCTGTTGGCAGCCACCTGCAGTCGGATTGATGAAAACGACACTGTGGAACAACAATCACGGCAAAGCCAGGCACAGGACTCCCAGATCAGCCTCCAGCAACTGTCACATGCCACCAACGGCTGGCACATAATCCCCGCAAGCTCTCAGGCTGTCACCAGCTCCAGTAGCGTAACCTCTTCCTCGGAGGACAAGAGCAGACAGACGGGGTCTGTGGTGCAACCGCAGTATGTGATGGCATCCTCGCAAAACCTACAAAGTCAACAGGTGCTAACTGCCCTCTCTGGTGTGATGCCAAATATCCAGTATCAGGTGATCCCACAGTTTCAGACTGTAGATGGACAGCAGCTCCAGTTTACTCAGACAGCTCAGGATGTGTCAACCACAGCATCTGGGCAGTTTCAGCTTGTGTCCTCACCCAACGGTAACCAGCAGCTCATCGCTGCCCCCGCCAACAGAGGTGCTGGTAACATCTTAACCGTCCCTGGCCTTTTTCAGCAAGCAATACCTCTGCAGAACATCAGTCTGGGCGGTACTGTGCTGCCCAGTCAGACGCAGTTCCTTACCAACATGCCTGTACCACTGAATGCTAACATCACCCTTCTCCCGGTGGGTTCTGGTACGCCTGTTGGATCTGGAACCGACGCAAATGCTGGAGGAAATTTAGGAACTTCTCAACAGCTGCTCCAGTGCACGTCGTCTACAACTCCAGTGGAGTATTGCACTACTTCTACCACCAGCACACGGACGGCTACATCAGGCATCGTAACACTAACCCAGAGTAGCAAAGGAGAGACGGGAAAGCCCTTCCAGAACATGTCATCTGATAACAGAGACGGACAGAAACCGTGTCAAGCGCAGATTCTCATTCAGCCACAGCAGGTCCTGCAGACCGTTCAGCCCGGCTCAGTCTCGGCCGGTGGTCAGGTGTTCGCAACACAGACTTTGTCTCAGGATGGAGTGCAGAATGTTCAGATCCAGACCATCGCGAACGGAAGCCCCATCCTGATCCGTACCGTAGGTCCGAACGGCCAGGTCAGCTGGCAGACCCTTCAGTTGCAGAGCCCCGCTAACACTCAGATCACATTGGCACAGGCCGGGACACCAGGAACCATGCAGCTCTCTGGCCTTCAGACCATCAACCTGAACACGCTTGGCAACGCAGGGCTGCAGATGCATCAGCTGCAGGGTGTTCCCATCACCCTCGCCAACACAACCGGTTAGTCTACTTTGGTTCTGTTGATTTGATTTTATGAATATTTGCACTCTGTTAATTTCAGGATACCAGAGTGTGGAGAAATGTGTCTTTTGTTTATAACCAAAACTACACGTCTCTTTGCACTTAGTTTTTCTCTCTATGTGTGGCTTTCCATGCATGAGGCCTAAATGCAAGGCCAACTGTGTAGTGATGCACTGAAATTCCAGCAACTGAAAATATTCGACCAAAATGATGAGGAGAAGGGTGCGAAGGACTATTAATTTCTCAATTTTAAGATTGAGAAATTGATGCATCAACAACTTCATAAAGAGATCGGAAAATTAATTCTCTTGTTGGATTCGTTTTCCGATCTCTTTATGAAGTTTTTGAAGCATCAAAGTGGAAGTTACAAAGGCAGTCAATGGAAGGAAATCTGACAGCATTCCGTCATCAAAAACATATTGATTTGTGTTCCGAAGATGAATGAAAGTCTTACGGGTGTGAAACGACATGAGCGTGAGTAATTAATGACAGAAATTTCATTTTGGGGTGGAATAACCCTTTAAGTAATAAGAAGTGATACAGAAAATTGCTTAAATTAAATATTTATTGAACAACACAAGCCTCTCCAATAAGTGCACTTGTGTAATTTAAAAAATAATGTATATGGTAAATATTAAATGCATAAAACAGGTGATCAAAAATCTAGACTTTGTCCAATAAACTTGGTAGTAGCCTAATTCATAGTAATCATACATGGCTCAACTTTTTAAGCACCTTCTCAGAACTGTTCTGAAGCATGCTTTTTGTTTATGTCTGTTGACAGACTTTCCTCTAAGTCAAATGGCCATAATCTAAGTGATGACAAAAATAAGAGTTCACCCATATGACACAGCCTGCTGCTCATAACTGCATAAGAGTGCAATGACGTTGTAGAGGCTATGTTGGACCCACAGACACATTTAATGAGAAAAGTTAATGTGCATGTTTTAGCCAGAATTTATCTGAATTTATCTGAATTACATGCAAATGACTTGTTGCACTTATGATAAGCATGGTCGGCATCAATTCTAGTAGGCTACAACGTAATTACGCTTTTGAAATGGTCTGTTAGTTGAAGCTTTGCATGCTAGTATAATTTAGCCACTGGGTTCATTACCAGCTTTTGGTACCCATGCCTACCTGTAGCCTAAACTACTACAGCTGGTTGAAACCTTGCACACCCCATCCATGTGCAGCCCAATTTTTGATGCTTTTTACGCTTGAAAAGTAACAGCAGTCCAGTAGGTAGTGCGCATGCGCTGAGCGTGTCTTTCCGTGCTCAAGGCCAAAGGAGTATACTTTAAACAGCTGGTGCACTCAAACGTGCACGAGATGCGTCAGAACGCGGAAAATAAAGTATACCCAGCCGCCACAACACTTAGCTGCTCTGATGCTGATTAATTAAAAAAAATGCCATAATCGTCGGCCCGATAATTCGATCAATCTGTCGACTTCTAATCTAAAATTCCTAAATCAATCTTTTGGTCTGTTTTGTTTTCAGTTGATGCAGGAACAGAACTTCACTAATTATTATTTGTAGCTCACCTGCCATCCCATAATCGCAATAAGCTATGTGCTTTGTTACTTTTGATATAAAACAAAGTCTAAGCTTTCAAACTCTATTAATTTTGAAATTGAAACAATAAATGTGGTTTTGGCACTCTTAAATGTGTGGTGACAGATCACTGTAGCACTTTAGTTGAACCGATCATCTCTTCCTCTTTACTACTAGTTACAGCACCAAATAAACATGAATGAATATCATAAGGAATGTTGAAAGATGCAGAACAACTTACTGAATCATGTCTTGTGTAATCGATCGATCAGTGATGCAACCGTGAAAAGATCTCAGTAAAACAGCTAGTAAACAATGTCACGTAACGTCACATTTACCTTTCAAAAAACTTGATAGTCAGCCAGAATATCTCAGAATAAATATATGTATTTTGCATAATCATTATATTTTTACTGAACCTGTTAGTCAGTTTGTTCAATGTTTATATTTCAACAAGAAATTGAAGAGGAAGCAGAATTATGAACTTTTCAATTATAATATATATATATATATATATATATATATATATATATATATATATATATATATATATATATATATATATATATATATATATATATATATATATATATAAAATTTATCATTTAATATAAATGTAAGACAGCATTTAAGTGTGCAGTTAGAATATTTTATGTGTTTTGATTTTTGATTAAATGTAATTGATTATTAAAGGTGCCCTCGAATGAAAAATTGAATTTATCTTGGCATTGTTAAATAACAAGAGTTCAGTACATGGAAAAGACATAATGAGTCTCAAACTCCATTGTTTCCTCCTTTTTATATAAATCTCATTTGTTTAAAAGACCCTGAAGAACAGGCAATCTCAACATAACACCGACTGTTACGTAACAGTCGGGATCATTAATATGTACCCCCCAATATTTGCATATGCCAGCTCATGTTCAAGGGATTAGACAAGGGCAGCCAGTATTAACGTCTGGATCTGTGCACAGCTGAATCATCAGACTAGGTAAGCAAGCAAGAACAACAGCGAAAAATGGCAGATGGAGCAATAATAACTGACATGATCCATGATATCATGATATTTTTAGTGATATTTGTGAATTGTCTTTCTAAATGTTTCGTTAGCATGTTGCTAATGTACTGTTAAATGTGGTTAAAGTTACCATCGTTTCTTACTGTATTCACGGAGACAAGAGCCGTCGCTATTTTCATTTTTAAACACTTGCAGTCTGTATAATTCATAAACACAACTTCATTCTTTATAAATCTCTCCAACAGAGTAGCATTAGCCGTTAGCCACGGAGCACTATCAAACTCATTCAAAATCAGAAGTAAACAATATAACAGTAGTACAATATTCACATAATCCGACGCATGCATGCCGAACACTTTGTAAAGATCCATTTTGAGGGTTATATTAGCTGTGTAAACTTTAAGGCATTGTTCAAGGCAAGCGCGAGCTCTGTGGGCGTGGACCACGGGATTTAAAGGGGCCGCAGCATAAAATCGGCGCGTTTATAATGATGCCCCAAAATAGGAAGTTAAAAAAATTAATAAAAAAAAATCTATGGGGTATTTTGATCTGAAACTTCACAGACACATTCAGGGGACACCTTAGACTTATATTACATCTTTTAAAAACATAATCTAGGGCACCTTTAATGTTTATTTTTGGTTTCTGTTTTTGGCTATATGAGATCTTTTCCCTTATTTGCATAATATTGCCAGTGATCTGTGTTCATTTTGATGTGAATAGATAGTAGTGGTGCACTGATCAGGAAATCATCAATATTTTGAAAGGATCATGAAACCCCCCTCTTTCAGCTCAGGTCTTTTGTGCCTCTTGACACACTTTTAATATGCTACATCATTAATTTAATAATTAATTTGTTAGCTTAAAATATACCACACTAAAATTTCAGACAATTTACGTTTTCAAGGGTTCGTTTAAAATTTGAAAAATTCTTGATTTTAATTGTTTTCAAGGTTTGAAATATTCTTGAATTTTGAATATCATCCTTGATAATGCTTGCTGACACATACATGAGATGAAATGGGAAAACATTCCATTAGCTCACTTTAAACAAAATGGTTGTGATTTCTTATTCACTGAGTAAAACAAAGCCTTTCTAATAACAGAACAACAGAATAACAGAATTTCACACAAATAAAGCAAGCACGTTTTGTTGGGAATTAATCCCAAGGCCTTGGCCATTTCTAGTGCATAGAACCAGTTACAGCTATGGAAACTTGATTAGATGTGGAATTGTGTGCATTAGATATAAGGCATAATTTCTTGTAAGGCAAAAGGAACAAAACCATCATCATCAATGCAATCAGTGGGATCTCAGTACCCAGCTGGTTTCTTCACTGTCAGCAGCAGTTGTTCGCTCACATTTGTCAGTTTTGTCCATTATCTCTAATTTTCCTGGCTAATCAATGTGTGTGTTTGTCATGTGTAGAGGTGTAATGTTTAGCGTTTGTTCTGCAGGTGATGTGAGTGGTGCGGGTGGAGACGGTCTGGAGGACAGTAGCGTGATGGATGAGAACGTGGAGAGCAGCCCGACACCCACCAGCAGACGTACGCGCAGGGAAGCCTGTACCTGCCCGTACTGCAAAGACGGAGAGGGACGGTATGTCTCATGCTAATACAGCACTGTTTTAATAGGCTTGTTCGCTTACACAAAGCTTCAACATCCACTTCAATAAAGGAGACATGCAGTGGACAGGTGTGCTGTTTAATCAGAAGTGAGAGTATTAGTGGCCATTCACACAGAGCACATTTTTTGCGATTAAAAACAAGACTCAGATCAGTGGGTAAAAAAAAACCTAACAAGTGGACAAAACCTTGTTTAACATGTTACATGTAGTTACTGTAGTAATAACTATAAATTATGCATAATTACATGCAACTAACCCTAAACCAAACTTACAGTAAGTGCATGCAGTTAAATATTATTACTCCGTTCTTAAATGTATAATTACACTGTAACAAGGACACCTTGAAATAAAGTTTAACCTTTTATCCCCCTACTGTCTAGGGGTGGGAATCGCACGATACATGGCGATCACGATACATGGCTCATGATAACGATAAGATCATGATACAGCGATTCTGCGAATAATCCATATATTTCTAGACAATCCTATAATGATAACATCACGAATATCTGCCTTAACTATGAAAACAAAATGCCAGTGAAAAGGTTAAATGCAGATTTTCCCTCTTCATTAAAGTCAGAAAACTGTTAGAAAACAGCACAAAAAGGTTTTTCAGTCTTGTAAATTAATTTGAACATTTTAAGTAAATTAAAGATTTTATGTTTAAATTTTTTTTTAAAAGCTTAAACTTTTCTTTGCATGTAAACTAACACATTTAGCCGAAGTTAACTTCTTATCGGCTTGTTGTATATAAACCTGGTACATTAAAAAATTACCAACCTCTTTTATTTAAACATCTCAGTGTTTACCAGCTTCCTTAAATTAATCCTGGGAATAGTGTTATAAAATAGGTAGCGTATTTTAACATGTTAAAAATATGACGATACCCCTTAAGACCGGATGGAGCGTCGGCGCTCCCATTTGCGTGTCTCTCTTTAAAAGCCAATAAAAATTGAATCCATATAGGTAGCACACAAAATTCTTTTTGCATACAAAACCAGAGACTTTAAACTTTCATATCAAGCCTCCAACATGCTTCTGTTGTGTTGTTTTCACCCTCTAATGAGTCTGAGTATTATGCGTTTACAACAAAAATAGCACAGCCGCTAACTGAATACAAGTATGTATATTTCACATGCTCATAACTTCATGAAAAATGCACAGATTATAGAAAATTGCACATCAATATTTAAAGCAGATTCTCAAGATTAAAATGAATCCAAAATCAATATAATATATTGCGTTGATCACAAGATATTACTCACGGAATGATTTAACATACTTGGCTAAAAACATGTCTCTCATCTCTCCGGGATGCAGCGTGTATCCAATGTTCCCGGATGTTCTTTTTAATGCATCTAACCATTTTGAAAAACTCCTAACGAGTGCTGAGAAGCACCTCTAAACCGGAGTTTACCGCCCGTTGGCGCCACCTGGCTGCGGAAAAAATGAACAACAATTTTTCAAACTATTCTTTATCCTATCACCATGAAATTTGAACCAGATGCAGCTCACATATAGGAGAGCATCACCAAAAAAGAATTTTTTAGCGATCTTATTGTGTTCCTGAGTTATTCCATTTCAAATAAAAAAAAGAAAAATTATTTTTTTTAAATTATATATATTTTTTGTCTTTTATCAGCTGTTTCTCAGCAAGAAAATGTCCCAATGTAATTTATATTTTCTTAAAATTTAAAATGTTTTCTATCAAATGATACCTACCTTTTGACTCTCCTTGCTAGAGTTTTGGAGTTATGAGTCTTTACTTTTGTGTGTGTCGCTCAGAAAAAACAACTCTAAAAAAGCCTTCAGGTCTTAAAGGGTTAAACACCTCTGATTGGCCATTGTGTGTTCACATGCTCAATGTATGTCTGTGATTGGCTACAATGAACAGCACTTCCAAAACGTATTGTAAATAGTCAAGTCAAGTCACCTTTATTTATATAGCGCTTTTTACAATGCAGATTGTATCAAAGCAGCTTTACATTGATAACTGGTACATAATTTGGCTGCACAGCAGCTCTTCAAGAATAGTGTCAATGCAGGCAGATCAAAGCACTGTTGAATAAATGTCAAGAATACTGTTGAATATCAAATGTCAAGTGTCCCCAACTAAGCAAGCTAAAGGCGACAGCGGCAAGGAACCCAAACTCCATCAGGTGGCAAACAAGTGGCAAATAGGTGTTAAAATGGAGAAAAAAAAAAACCTTGGGAGAAACCAGGCTTAGTCGGGGGGCCAGTTCTCCTCTGGCGAACAGTGCTTTGTTACGAATCAGGTTGCTATCATAAGTCTGATAGGATCGCAACAATCAAAGTATATATTTCAGTTCCATCCAGTTGAGGATCGTATTCATCACGCCGGTATGGATGGTTTGTTGAGGAACTGTGCTACTGGCTGTCGTGTCGATAATGTCTTCACAATGGATGATCTAGTCGACTCGATCTCTGCTGATACTTCAGGGCTGCGTTGTGGTCGTGTCCAATTGAGGATCGTATTCAAATAGACATCTTTGACGCTCTTCAGATTCACACAGGAGCGTTTCGAAAGCAGGCGTCTGTCCACTGATAGATTTGCTCATCATTTGCAAATCATTTTGCCAGAACGGGTCACATGGTTTTATAATTGACAGTCTGCTTTCACCAAATGGACACAAGCAAAATCATTTCACATTGTAACTGAGAAACTCTGAATATTTTGGAAATGATGTCTGGAAGTTGAATCTGGATTATTGAATTTTTAATAATGAAATTGTGAAATGATTTTAGTTGAAATATTCACAGCTTAAATATTCAACCATGTTGAATTTCAGCTCCCAAAAATGCAAGCCCTGAAAATACAATGCATTAAAATGAAAGCACTGTTAATGCAATGCGTTCTTTTTCAATGAGTGCAATTCAACATGCTTTTTAGTTCCAAAGACATTTGTCATTTATTTACTTGCACATTTTTCTCTGTCACCTGGTTTCTTGCCACTGTCACCCTTTGCTTGCTCATAGTAGCGATCTAACTTTACTGATGCTATCGGATTAGAACACAAAAATTTGAACAAAATTACGCTGAATAATGACACTGCCTTCTGTAGAGCTGCCTTACTGCTAAAATTAAGAATAATAATTCATAATTGATGAATTTTGCAAATGCAATTTTCCAGTTTCAAAGCTTTGTATTGTATAAAGCTCTATATAAATAAATGAGATTTAACTCTACATTATCCCTTGTATGCAGCTATAAACTGTTTCTAAATGTATTCTCTTCCCTGCTCTTATTACAGCAATGACCCCAATAAGAAGAAACAACACATCTGTCATATTCCTGGATGTAACAAGGTATATGGGAAAACGTCTCATCTCCGGGCACACTTACGCTGGCACACAGGAGAGAGACCCTTTGTTTGCTCCTGGTCCTTCTGCGGGAAACGTTTCACACGCTCTGATGAGCTGCAGAGACACAAGAGGACACACACGGGTGAGTTTAGCAGCATGTCATCAAGATCAAGGTTTTCAGAGCTCCTAGAAGTTTGCTGTGTGTTTCAGTTCAAGCTGAAGCAAGTTTAACTGAGCGTGGAAAGGCTGGACAATGTGACGTTATATATTGATATACAATGTGTAATGTGTCAATTAACTCTTTGCCCACCAATGTTTACTAAAAAGTGCCCGCCAGTGGCAGCATTTTTTGATCATGTTCAAAAACTTTCATGGCCCCTAGAAAATTTTGTTGTATGAATATGTAAACCTCTTTCTGGTTTACGCGGATCTTCTTCACTTGTTTTTGGATCTGGAGATGCTGTGCTATTTCAGAAGATCTATAACAGCGCCCCCTATGATTGCTGGAAAAATGTTTTAGTGGTGGAGGAAGCGTTGTTTCATACAGTTTGTTGCGTGTACCCCCTTTGTTGTGTGTTTTTGGGGGCGGGGTTTATGTCAGTTTTGGAGTTTGTGAGGTCACTAACTCCAGGAAGAAGCTTGTTGTAGTCCCTACCAGCTGTTTGTTGTAGTCCTTAAACAGACGAATTCTGTAAAAGAAAATATCTCTCTTTGCATTTAACTTTGAGCGTTGTAACTTTGCAGATGTTGTTTATGATCAAACAGCAACATTACACACTAAAGTTAAAAAATTGAAATCATAATCAAGGACCCCTTTAACACTCTGAGGTCTGAAAACCTGCAAAACGCGCCGGCGCATTTTTTTTCACATTGCAGCAAAACAGACTTAAAATACTCCATCATTTTTTGTCATAGAGACATAAGTAATATATCAATTGAAACTATAGAATATCTTCTCTTATTTGTATACACTCAGAGTAAAAACACAATGTTGTGCTTTTTGTAAAATAAAGAAAACTAACATGATGCGTGATCTCTCGTCTCCCTCTGAACGAAGTCCAATCTGATAGTTCTCAGAAAATGAACTGTAACTTAGTGAATACTAATCACAGAAAAGTTACACTTATGTCTAAAAAAAACATTAAGATGTCAGGTTTTAAATCATGTAAGTCAAATCGAAAACAAACCTTCTGTGTTTATGTAATCTGTATGAAAAGAGAGCCATGTCAGAAGTCCGTGATTCAGCTCATTATCCGCTAATGCGGCCACGCCCACGGAGCCAGCGCTATTCAGACGCAAATTCAGAGGCAATACATGCATTCATCGTCTCAATCGTGTATTTATTGTCTTGAAAAGTGTTTATCTGGATGTAAAAGTCATGGTTAGCGAACTCTAGAAGACATGCAGTTAGTTCCTGTTTTCTTTTCTTCTATAGATGAATTTTAGATGAGTTTTTGTTTCTTTAGCGCCCTCCGGCTGCAGTATGAATTGGAAACTCCATTCATGGAATAGCCTCTTCTTCTTTTAGATGAATTTGTGGACTAAAAATGCACAGAGAGCGCCCTCCGACTTCAAGGATGAATTCAAAACACCAGCGCTCAGAGTAATGACAATGAATATTAAATAAATATGACTTCTCTGTATAGAAAATTGACATAAGCATATGAGAATCCAATATTTCTCCAAATGTGCATGCTTTTAAACTAAAAGCCTATATTCAGACTCTTTGCATCACAGAAATACATTATATTTTAAAGTATAATATAAAACCATTACTTTATATTGTAATAATATTTTTCTGTATGTTTCATATATCATGATGAGCTTGAGACAATCACAGAAGGTTTTTTTCACAGCCTACCTGACTGAAATGCCTCATTAATATGCAAGTCATTTCAGCTCATTACTATCCAATTCTTTTGTATTCTCAGGTGAGAATGGCCCATTATTCAGTGGTGATTCACGCCTCCATGCATACTGTGTTTCTTGGCAAAAAGTGTCTTACAAAAACTAAATCAATATATTGTTTTATATGAAGGAGTAGGCAGCATAATTTTTACATAATTTTGAAGCAAAAACTCTAGTTTACAACCTCCAATACCCAGAAGTCTTGTAAACACAGATTTAATATACTTTTTTTGGCCTTATTTCAGTGACTTAAGTTTTTTGTTTTTTCAGTAACCACGCATAAACATTATTCCTTCAAAAACACAAACATGTACATACATGTTCCTCACATATTATTGTAGCCTAGTTTGTGCTGAATACAGTGTAATGACACTTTTGTCATTTATATGTTTATGAACAATTGAAAAAAGCACAAATGTCAGGGCATGTCAAAACTTCTCCAGGCCCCAAATCAGCCTCAGACTCCAGAGGGTTAACTCAGCCAAACACCTCGTATATGAGATTATTCAGATATTTATACAAAATAAACATATTACAACTTGTATCTGCACAAAAGGACATGTGTCGGCTGATACCGATATGGATATATCGTGTGAAACTTACAGTATTTTTTATTAGTAGGGATGTAATGGTATTATTAATTTTGTGGTATGGCGATAGCAAAGTTGTCTCGATATTATCATAATCACATGAAATGATACGTCTTCCGGGCAAAAAGTAGGGGTTTTTATAGCCCGGTTCCGAAAATGGTTCTGGTTGTGATGGGTGGGCGAAGTGCGGGGAGCGTATCCTTTAATAGAAACGTCTCACTTCATGAATATTACGCCAATGAATGCACTGAAAAGTCCTCACGCTACTCATATACGTCAGGTATTCTCGATTTCATCACCCACATGATCTAATTCCTAAATGACAACAATTCCCTTGTGTCGGCTATATTAAATCTTTGACAAAAATAAAATCATATTATTCAAATATAAACGCTGATGTCTACTTTACTGCTCAAAATATAATAAATCACTTGAAAGTACTTTAAATAATGCCTGTATCGATTGCATTGTTACGCCACTAGGAGGCAACAATTTACTGTTAAAATGTATCAATCACTGAATCATTCTTTCAGAAACAAGTGAAGTCTTTATGAAACTAACCTACAAACATATTCTGTTTCACCTGTCTGGATCTTTCATGTGTTCAAGCATCTTATTTGTGTTGAATTTGTGGCAACTTTACAATAAGGTTCATTTGATTAACATTAGTTAATGTATTAACTAACATGAGCAATACATTTGTTGTTAATGTATTTGTTAATCTTTGTTAACCTTAGTTAATAAAAATACAGCTGTTCATAGTTTGTTCATTTTACTTCACAGTGAATGTTAACAAATGCATGTTAGAAAAAATAATAGATTTTACCTTTGTCAAGGTCCAGCTGGTGCAATTATTTTATTTTATAAAAGGGAGTTTTAGGTCATTTGACCCATCTCATACTATAGGCCTATTTACTGTTTGTAAACATTCGGGATGCGCGCGCATCGTGGTTGCAGAAAACCCGGGAGTGATAACCAGTACGACTAGAGAGTTACGACGAAGCGGTTCAAAGTAGTTAAGATTTAGAAACATTATAGAATATTTTGATTTGTTATTTTTTTTAAATGTTGTCGGCATATCACAGCAGCTTCACCCAGCGATAAGCACTGTTATTTCAAAAAAATTAACATTACCGAGTGGGATACAGCTTACGGATCCGTTTGCCATAGCACCTTGTCAGTGGTTAAATGATGAAACGAAATGGCCAAGCATCCAGTGGCCAGAGATATATATTTACCTGATTGACACCTCAAGTGTATAGCCTATACTCAGGAGAAGCTAAAAGCGTAAGTCTCTTGACGCGTACAACTTTGTTTTGTTTTTGTTTGTCATGAATTAAAAGAATAAAAAGTTAATTTCTTTTTTCCAAGACTTCATTTGTATATCTCACATTTTTACAAAGAAAAACAATTGTGAGATATACTCGTTATTCTGTTTTTTTTGCAATTTAAATTCTGATTTTTTCCCCTCAGAATTGTGAAATAAACAATTGCGAAATAAAGTCGACCTGGGATAATAAACACGCAAATGCAAGAAAAAAGTCAGTTGTGAAATTAAAATTGTATAGACTGTTTAAAAGTACTATGTGAAATGTTATAGGTTTAAATATTATTTCGTGAGATTTTGATGCATATGTGAATATTATGTAGACTTACTGTTTACATCAAATTCCTGCTTTATTTAGGTGTCATAGCACAATCTCCGACCAAAGGACGTTTTATGGTTTTCTTTATGTCATTCCAAATCCAGAAAACAAAACATTTTTCTCTTAGGAGAGCGAAGAAAAGGTTTGTCAATTCCTGGCCCCCTTAATCTTTTAATTTTGCAAATTTAGACTCAAGCCTCGCATAAACCGGGTTTTACAGTGGTGCTTATTTTGAACAAGTTGACTCAAAACTTTCCATTTGTCTATTTGCAGGTGAAAAGAAGTTCTCGTGCCCAGAGTGTCCCAAACGGTTCATGCGTAGTGACCACTTGTCCAAGCACATCAAGACCCATATGAATAAGAAAGGATCTACCGGTGCAGTGAGCAGCGCGGACAACACCATCACCACTGCGACCGCCGCTGACAGCTGTGCTGCAGGTGACGTGACGGCTGACCAGCAGACTCTAGTTACCATGGGCACGCTGTCGTCCGAAGGGTTTACGCGGTTAGAGTCCAGCGGCATCAGTGTCATGCAAGTCACAGATCTGCACTCCATCAATCTGAATAGCAATGGCTATTAATGCACTTTGAGTGGAGTGAGCGTTTTGAGAGATCTGAACTGGGAAGAATGAATGCACTGCAGTTTGTAGGCATTAAAACGGCGGCTCGGGCACGGAGCCTCCAGCGAGCAACAGCCATGAAAAGTGGTTTCACAGGGGATAGAAAGAGGTGTGATGGTGCACCTTGAAGGTGCTTGTTTACCTCGTCCTCTTTGAGACTCCAGCCTTTTTTGCATCCCTTCCATGTATATTCTGTATCCAAGTTGTTTCAGCTTTCTTTTCTCCTCTTTTACCGATTCCCTGAACTGAAATTGTGGTGTGGTTCACCTAAGCATCACTCAGTGGTCCACTTGACGTCATGAAATGAGGATATATTGGGTTACAACAGAACAACACAAACAGAAAGATTAAAAAAAAACTGCGTGAAAGTGATATCATAGTCATATTTTTAATCTTTAATACTTTACTCATAAGCCATCATGCTTCTGTGTATTAATCACCGTAAATAAGATGAAACAAAAAGATTTGATGCTTTTTGTACATAAGTTATATTTTTTCTAAGTATGGAAAACTGCATATTCTGAAATTACCTTTTGTTTTGTGAATGTATGAATTATGCAGTCTTAAATGTAAGCATTTTTATATTATGTAGATGTTCCATAACGTTTTTTTTTTTTTTTTTTTTTTTGTATTGCTTTAGTTCTTTGTCTTGATATACAAAACACATTTAAGTTACAGTAAATACATGCAGTTGAGTTGCTTAATGCTAATTGTCCCAGTTTTCTTGGTCACTGTGGTCTTAAACAGTAATGCTTTGTTTATAGGGAAAATGTTAACCGGTTAAAAGACAAATGCCTTAAACCCTTAATTTAGAGAGGGCTTTTTTATGAGTTGGAGTTCAAACCAAAGCTCTTCACTTTCCATTACATGTTAACTCAGGTGAATGTTACTCTTTTGGTGTTAAGCATTCATAATTATTAAATTAAGATGAACTTCAGAAAGACTCCTAGCAGTTTTTTATGCTTGCTTATCCGTACTTTGACACTGTTTAAAGTGACATCTCATATTTCTGTAAACTTGTTGCAGTTTTCTTGTCTGTGCACATCTTCTTTTCCACTTAAAGGGGACCTATTATGCGCCTTTTTACAAGATGTAAAAAAAAAAAGGCTCTGCCCGCAGAGTGTGTATGTGAAGTCCCTTTAAATGCAAATGAGCTGCTGCTCCCAGCCCCTTTTCAAGAAGAGGGCGTAGCTTCAAGAGCTCATGCTCCAGCATACTGACAACAACAAAACAGGGCAATCTCACGCACTAAAAATGGCAGAAACTGTCAGCAGCTGTGTTCAATTCAAACTGGAGTCAGATAATGATGCTTACAGAGCCAGAGAATATATGCTGCATGGAGATAGTTTAATTCCAGTTATAATGTATGTGGTCATCTTGCTTTTATCCACCATTAATACAAGCCTGTTGTAGCGGACCCCGTCCGAATGATGGCCAAAACTTTACTGATGAGTTTTATGAAGTTTATTGTGCATCACACAAAAGATTAGGCATGAATTAAACTGTAAGAAGTGCGCGTTAAAATTGTATTCATAAACTCTCTCCTTTGCATTATCATCAACATACACAGAAAATTATACAACACTTGTTACAACTTGCAGTAAACAAATATATACAGACCTTATGCCTTTTCGGGGGGTGCTTAATAAACTTTATATCCATAAAACAATTGTAATAAAGTGCGTGCTCTGCCTTTTTCGCTCTGGAGACTATAAGCTGAATCACGAACAGTTGGCAATGATCCATCCTTGAGTAACAACTTTTAGCAAAACCTGTTTTGTATTAAATAAAAAGGATTTTGTGGATTTTTGTTGTGTACACACCCTATAAACCTTACAAACACCATGTAAAAGTGAATTTTGCATAATAGGTCCCCTTTTAAAGATTTGAGACAAGAACAAAACATTTTGCAAACCACTACATGTATCTTTTATCTTTCACACCATTAAAGGGATAGTTCACCCCAAAAATGAAAATTGTGTCATTTCTCATCCTTAAATTGTTCCAAAACTGTATGACTTTGTTTCTTCTGTTGAACACAAAAGAAGATATTTTAAAGAATGTCGGTAACCAGGCAGTTGTCGATAGCCATTGACTGTCCTCTAACAGTGTGCAAATTAAAGGCCATGAAAATTAAAAAGTGAATGCAGTGAGGATGATGGTAATAAGAACTCCATAAACATACTGGAACATAATCAAACAGATATAATCAAACCACACCCACACACACTGAGTAATGCTTATTTATGTGCATGGATAATCTAAACGTGCTGTGAAATAATGAATGACCGAACCGTAAGTGTTTGCGACTCAGGGCAGCGGTGTTCACTCCTGTTCCTGGAGATCTAGCTTCCTAAAGTTCAGCTCCAACCCTGATCAAACACATCTGAAGTAGCTCACCTAGGGTTGCGTTTCAGTCTATTTTTTAATGCCCTTCCCTTGCTTACTTCACTCCGTCTCGTTCATTCGGCTGTATGTCATTGCTTACGTTGCACGAGCGCCCACTACTGGCAAAGCCCTTGACGTGTTTAAATAAAATGCCCTAAGACCTTGATCACTTGGAATCTGCAATGGGGCTGATTTATTATTTACAGTTTTGTTTTTTTGTTTTATGCACTTATTCTATAGATATATTCTATAGACCTGTATGTATGCTTGGGCTGGTGGAGAAAATATTTAAAAATACACTAACGGAAATGATAATACAATAAACTATAACAGTCAGCTTAAGGTAGCTACAAGTATTAAATGAGGTTGAATGTCAAAATAACTATCACACACTAGATTTGTGTGGGGTGGGCGTAAATTAAGCATGATCTGCTGTGACATCACAATCGTGTTGCATTGTGGTCTATGGATCTTCCTGAAGTGAACATGCTGAGTAGACTCGCTCCCTCTGTCAAAATCAAGGGGTCGAGGGTGTCCAAATAAACCTCCCTCATCCACTTGTTGAAGCTGAACGCACTTCAAAATGGTGGCAGGGTTTCCCGAGGGGATGTGCTTTGAGATGTTCATGAGTTAAACGCAGCCCAAATCTTTAAGAGCACTTGATCATTACAGATGGGTGTGTTGAAGCAGGATTGGAAATGAACACTGCAGGAACAGGATTGAGAAGCCTTGACTTAATGTAGGCCATGAAGTCCACTCAGACTTGGATAAGATTTGCTCTGCTCTCACATGCCCTTCATGTTGAAATGTTCTGGGGTTTTGGCACTTTACATCAGAACTGGACAAGCTAATTGCCATAGAGTTTGTTGAAGCTCTAACTACATTCATTCTACATGTGTCAATCCTCAGCAGTAGCTCCCAGTACAAAGTCTGTTAGTCGCTCCTTTTTCCAGCTAACCTTTGTGCTGGTGATCCTGCGCATGGAGCTGTAATGAAGCACAGCTACTACCATATTTCTTCACCCATTACATTTATGCTGTTTTTAAAGCAGCTAGCAGAATGCCAAAACCTGAATGTTTTGTTGACATCCATGTCCCAAATTATGCACTATATACTGTATTTAGCTGTATGTATCAGTTTTAATGAGGTTATTTTGTCAGAGTCAGATGTCAGAGTCTCTATTACGGAAGAGGATTAGGGCCAAGCAATAATAAAAAAATAAATAAAACCATCTTGAGATTAAAGTCATTATAAAGCGAGATTAAACTCGCTAAATTTCAAGAAAAAAGTCTAAATACAATGTTAAGAATAAATTCATTAAATTTTGAGAATAAAGTTGTGTTTCGAGAAAAAACTTGTTAAATTATGAGCAAAAAATTGAAATAAAATGTCGACTTTAATCTCACAAAATTTTTAAAATAAAGTTGTTTCAAGAAAAAAATCGTTAAATTTCAAGAAATAAGTCAAAATAAAATGTCGACAATAAACTAACAAAAATTTTGAAAATAAAGTCGTGTTTCAAGAAAAAACTCGTTAAATTTCGAGAAATAAGTTGAAATAAATTGTGGACAATAAACTCATTAAATTTTGAAAATAAAGTCGTTTCAAGAAAAAATCGTTAAATTTCGAGAAATAAGTCAAAAAAAATGTCGACAATAAACTAACAAAAATTTTGAAAATGAAAGTCGTGTTTCAAGAAAAAACTCATTAAATTTCGAGAAATAAGTTGAAATAAATTGTGGACAATAAACTCATTAAATTTTGAAAATAAAGTCGATTCAAGAAAAAATCGTTAAATTTCGAGAAATAAGTCAAAAAAAAATGTCGACAATAAACTAACAAAAATTTTGAAAATAAAGTCCTTTTTCAAGAAAAAACTTGTTAAATTACTAAAATTTCTCGAATTTTACTTGTTAAAAAATAAAGTTGTGTTTCGAGAAAAAAACTTGTTAAATTATGAGAAAAAAGTTGAAATAAAATGTCGAATTTAATCTCACAAAATTTTTAAAATAAAGTCGTTTCAAGAAAAAGATCGTTAAATTTCGAGAAATAAGTCAAAATAAAATGTCGACAATAAACTCACAACATTTTTTTAAAAAGTAATGTTTCAAGAAAAAACTCGTTAAATTTCGAGAAATAAGTCTAAATAAATTGTGGACAATAAAATAAAAAATTTTGAAAATAAAGTTGTGTTTCAAAAAAAAACTCGTTAAATTTCGAGAAATAAGTCAAAATAAAATGTCGACTATAAACTCACTAAATTTTGAAAATAAAGTCATTTCAAGAAAAAACTTGTGCAATTTCAAGAAAAAAGTCAAAATAAAATGTTGACAATAAACTCGCTAAATTTTGAAAAAGTCGTTTCGAGAAAAAACTTTACATTTCAAGAAAAAAAGTCAAAATAAAATGTCGAGAATAAACAAGCATTCGATCAATGTCATATTCGTTCAATATTCGTTCGATCCTAGAGGACATGACAGAGTTGGATCATTTAATCAAGCTAGGCCTATATTTTAGGCTTTCTTTCAATAACAAAGAAATACAGCTTTAGCTACCTAATAATAAGAAGCATACGAACTTGCAAGCGGCTGGGTCTTTTTAGAAGAAAAAACAGTACACTACTCACAAGAAAACTGGACTTTCTAAAACACAACGTGAAAAACGCTTATTATTATAAGATCAAATTCTGTACACACCTTATTAATAACCCATACTATGTGCAGATAAGCATAATGATGAATAAGCCTACTCTTCTTGCGCTTGAACAAACAGAGTCCTCTAACAGCAATGAACACTGATTGAATGTGTTTATTGTCGACATTTTATTTTGACTTTTTTCTCAAAATTTAATGAGTTTTTTCTTGAAACACGACTTTATTTTCAAAATTTTGTGAGTTTATTGTCGACATTTTATTTTGACTTATTTCTCGAAATTTAACGATTTTTATCTTGAAACAACTTTATTTTCAAAATTTTGTGAGTTTATTGTCGACATTTTATTTTGACTTATTTCTCGAAATTTAACTTTTTTTTCTTGAAACGCGACTTTATTCTCAATTTAAAGAGTTTATTCTCGAACATTGTATTTCAACTTTTTTCTAGAAATTTTTGTTTAATCTCGCATTATATTGACTTTAATCTTGATATGGTTTAATTTTTTTATTACTTGAGATGTAATTTCACAATTGTGAGTTATAAAGTCAAATGCAAGATACAGAATTGCATCTTTTTTATATAAACTTGCAATTGCGAAAAAAGTCATAATTGCGAGTTTATATCCTCCAATTCTTTGAGTTTATTTCTCAGAATTGTGATTTTTATAACTCACAATTGTGAGTTTATCTCAAAAAAAAGTCTGAATAATTAAATATATGTCAAATATGAGATGACTCTCAGAATGTCTGAATGAAAAATGTGAATAAACTCAAAATTAATTACTGGATATAAACTCAAAGTTGCGAGGGAAAAAGTCAGAATTGCAAGTTTTTCTCAGAATTACAATTTTATAACTTACAATTCAGATTTTATAACTCAATTGTGAAAGAAAAGTCAGAATTGTGAAATATATATTTTTTTAATTATTATTCTGTGACAGAAACAAGCTTCCATACATCCCACTCCACTACATAATTAAACTGCAACAGTTGAGTATTTATACTTCTATGCCATTTTGAGTAAGTGCATAAGTAGGGGTGAATTCAGGTTGATTGGGACACTTTTTACCATTGAGATGTCTGGGAAAAAGTGTCCCATTCAACCTGAATTTACCCCTATGCAAAATGGTAACCACCAGATTTTCCTAAAACTCTTGAAAGGATAACTGGCTCCTCATGAAAGTCTTATGAATCGTATTTACATTTATTATCAATGTATTTACACACAGACAGGCACTGGATAACCACTGAAGAACCACTGCATATTAGATCACACAGTTGACACACACTTCTCATACAACAAAATATCAACCATCCCTAACTCTCCCACACAATAAGGCATGCTGTGTGAAATCCGATCTCTTCATCCGATCAGTCATCAGTCGGTTTACAGCAGGTGATTTATTATCAGGTGAGAGTTACTCTGCAAATGAATGTCAGAACACTTGCAGCAGTATAAACTCACATGACTGCCGCTGTTTGAACATTCAAATAGATCAGACACAGGTGAGATCGGTCAGAGTCCGCTCTCGGGTGACGTCACGCCGGTGATCGATGAGCTCGCGGAACGCGGAAGTGGGAGTCAGTCAGTGCATTAAAGTTTCCCGAGGAAGAAGGTATGTGGTCTAAACCTGATTATTATAGCGTTATTATGTGAAATACTAAACGCATGAAGTAGCCAGTCTTTAGGAAATCGGCTTGCAAATGCTAAAAGAAGGATTTATTAGATTATTAATTAATAATAAGCTGTTTCATGCCATTGTTTTCCAAAGCTTTTATGTGAACGGAGTTTGTGTTTTGGGCTTATTCTTGACTTCTGAGGTGCTGACAGTCTGTTTCAGTTCTTCTAGCACAGGTTTGGTTTAGTACAGACTCACAGCAGTATGAGGGAGAGAGAGTTGTTGTTGTTTGTCCAGGGCGTTTTCCAGCTATAACGTGCTGCTGTCCCGGATGTGGAAAACATGGATTGCGCAGTTTCAAGGAAGCAAAGGACTCATGTCTGATCTTATTGAAATTAAAGATGATTACGAAGTAACATCATATTTTTGAATGTATTTAATGATTAGAAATGTAGTTGAATTTAAACTTATTTTACATAGTTAAATAATGTAGAAAATGAATGTTTTGCCTCTTATTATTATTATTTCCCCTTTTGCTTTGCTGGTTTTTAAATTGGGTATGGATGTGCTGAAGTGAGATTATCAGGATTCCTTCTTATCGCAATGAATCTGCAATCAAACAAAAATGCAATCATTAATGTTTTAAATTCATGTTCCTCATAATCTTGAATCAGAATAACGACGTGTCTTCTCTGACGATGAGGGCGGGGCAACCTGTCACTCACATGAGATCCACCAATAGCAAACCACAACCATCCAATCAATTCCCCACAGACAGAATCAAGCCCCGCCCTACATTTGTTCTTGTTTGAGAAGCCATTTCATGCGTCTCAATGGGGAAGTAATTATAGTAACTTCCATATTATGCAGTGTAAAAGTAAGCCTGTTGACTGGACATACAATCCATAGTGACACCGAACAGCAGTTCCTCATGTGCTTTGCTTTGAGGCGTACATTTCATTCGCACTATAGTAAAGAGCTTCACATCAAACACAGACAACACCTGAGCTGCAAACAGTTCTGTATAAATAAGTGTGATCGTCTGACAGTGGACGGACCTCATCTGCATCTTAAGCTGTTTTAGGCAGCACTGAATGTAGTGTAAACAGCTATAATTAATCCATATTTGTAGTAAATATCAGTTCAGCACATATAACCGGTTTGAGGTGAGCAAAGTGAAAGTGGTAAATCTATACTTTAAAAATGCTGGGTTAAAAACAACCCAAGTTGGGTTGAAAATGGACAAACCCAGTGGTTAGGTTACATGTTTGCCCAACGTGTTGGGTAGTTTTATTTAACCCAACTCTTTTTTTAAAAATGACTATATGTCTGGCTTAAAATGAACCCAAAATAGGTTGGAAATTAAAAATCAGACACATAATTACTAGAGGCAACAATAATAATCAAAAGGTGAACATTCATTGATAAGCCATTTAATGTTTAATTATTATTCATTAAACTTATTAATACATGTTCATTTTTAGTCAAGCAGTACAGTAAATTTTAAATAATAGCTGGGTTAAATAAAACTACCCAGCAGGATGGGCAAACATTTAACCCAACCACTGGGTTTGTGCATTTTTAACCCAACTTGTGTTGTTTTTAACCCAGCATTTTTTCGAACACACTGTTCACTTCACATCCATACATTAAGCATTGAAGTCTGTGTTTTTTTATTTGTTGCAGATCAGTCGGAAGAGGCAAACATGTGGCCGAATCAAGGTGATTTTTGGTTTCATTTTTCACTGAATACATTCATTAATTTTCTCAACCCAACATTCATGTCTGTGTTGCACCTCAATCAGGGTCACATTTTTGCAGTTATTTAATAGAGAACTTGTTTTATAGCCAAAATGAGTGAAAGAAGAGAGACAAAACAAGTTGACAATGCCTTGAAATGGTCCCATAATACTGTCATAATGCATAATATAATAAATAATCATTAGTGAAACAAGGTGATTTTGTGTACATACAGCGATTAGCAGGATTCCTGTAGAGGTGCCTGCTTTACATAAAACAGAGTTTTGTATTAAAGACCATATTATGCTCTTTCTGAAACTCTTGATGTTGTTTTTGTGCTCTACTAGAGCAGGTTTTCCTGCTTGAATGTTGATTATTTTCCTCATATTCTCCATTGTTGCAGCTCCTCTCTTCCCAGTCTGTCAGTAACGCTCTGTTTAGTTCCTGTCTCTATGAAGCCCCTCCTTCTGAAAAGCACAATGTGCTCTGATTGGTCGGCTGGAGCAGTGTGTTGTGATTGGTGTTTGGGAAATGTCCCGCCCCTTACCATAACCGCCAGTTTCAACACACTACTAACTAACTCAACCAGGCCCCGCCCCTTTATTCTGCGTATGAATTATTTAAATGAGGAATATTGTGACGTGTTCAAAGTTTTTGTTTAATTATATATGATAAAGAATTTTGGTTGGCGTTCAGGGTCGCCACTTGATCTTCAACATTAAATCTGGGCAAAACTAGTTGATACTAAATGCATAAAGAGACCGTTAAAGAAACGGTTCAGGCAAAAAATTAAAATGTTATTGTTGTTTTTTTGTTTACTTGCATCACTGTTTTACCGTAGAGTATTTTCTCTCTTCCGTAAAACACAATATTGTAAGTAGAAAGTCAGTTCTGCATGCAGTGAAAGTGGATGGTGATGTTAAATGCCAGTTCAGTGCAGTGCAGAGACACGTTGACTACCGTTACAATACTTTTTGTCTCTTTTTGAGCTTATCATTTAAAATCATCCATTATCATTGTATGATCAAACCTTCCTAGGGACATTCTCCGGCTGTTTCATGAAAAATTCATCATGTATCGACTGTCAATACTCACACACCCTTTTTTCATCTCATATGTGCCATGCTGCGATATGCAGGACCTCCGTTTCAGCAGCCCAATCCTGCCTTTCCTTCACCTCCAAACCCTGCATATCCAGGCATGCCCATGCCATCATGCCCACCTGGACAGAACCCTGCCTATCCGCCCGGCATGAACCAGCCCACCACCATCCCGTACATGACCCCAAATCAACACCCTTTCCCTCCCGGTGTGCCCGGTGTGCCCGGCCCGCATGGCCCGACCGGCCCGTATCCTGGAGCAGGGCATCCTTGCCCCGTCCCACATTTTGGAGGCCAGCCGGCAGGAATGCATGTACCTGGTCATAAGAAACACAAAAAGATGAAGAAGATGAAGAAAGGGCATAAAGCTCATAAAGCTAACAAGGAACATAAACATATGAAACATGGCAAGGTAAGAAGCTGAATGTTCAGTGGACATGAGTTACGTGACTTTTGAGTAGACAAAAGTTTGATTGCACCTGGAGTTTGATTGCTATATCCTCATATCTGATGAGCATGTGAACACAATGGCCAATCAGAGGTGTTTATGAATCCGCCCAACAGCGCTCAAAGCGCCACATTTTTAACATTTCTGTACCGACTTGGTATCGCGGTCAGTACTTTTGACAACGCTACTTCTGAGGCAGTGTAAGGGTTTAATGATCTACAGCAAAACAGAGCGCGCTTTGGAGCAAACTAAACAAATATTTAATAAATGCAACAGCAGTTTCTTGCTAGAAATAATATCAGAAGTGTAAAATACACAAACTGACCACGAACCGCAACTTTGGATTTAGGGTTAGTTCACCCAAAAATGAAAATGTATCTTCGGAACACAAATTAAGATATTTTTGATGAAATCCAAGAGCTTTCAGTCCATCCATTGGGATTCATGCAATTTACACATTCAAGGTCCAGACCGATAGGAAAAACATAAAGTAATCCATGTGACTCCAGTGGTTTAACCTCAGTTTTGAGAAGCGACACAAGTGCTTTGTTTGCACAAATACATAATTTACCACTTTATTTAAAGCTGCAGTCCGTAGCTTTTTTTGGTTAAATTTTCCAAAATCAATTATTGAGCAAGTGCATAACCAGCCAGTGTTCAAAACTATCTCCTTACCTTAGCTCGATTCACAACGGTAAGCTTGTAATAATGTTTTCTAATTCAGGTGGTACTCGAGCATGCTGCTGTTCGTGTTCGTGTCATTACGTCACGTCTGTTTATATAAAGAAGGAGCTTAGTAGCTATATCATGTGAGGATGCTGCAGGTGGCGGATCATTTATAGCCTTTTCTCACAGCAGCTGCAACAATTAAACTTATAATTTTGATGGCGGTTTGTAATCCAGAAAGATCCAAATGACAATCATCAGTGACAACTGGAGATTCACCCGTAGTCAAAAGCAAAAGACATCAGACTGTGGAGTGGCTACAGAAATTGAAATCTACAGGTAACGCTAATATACACTAAATGCATATAGACACGCAATGCTGATGTTGTTAACATTAACAATTTGAGGAAAAAGTATAACAATAATAATAATTTGCATGGTTTGATGTGATCTGAGGTAAGCGATCGTTAGATTTAATCATCATTGGCAGCGCGATTTATTGTAATGCTTTTTTTCTCAGTTGGTCAGAACAAAAGTGGCAGATTTGTGACATTTTCCGGTGGAAATTCTTATTTTGGTCATACTTCCAAGACGTAGAATCTGTGATTCTGAAGTACAGTATCCACACCGGTGCGGAAACATTAGATTAATCCACACTGAGGAGTCGAGCCGATGCACAAACCACGTAAAGATGATAATTCCACAAATAACTGCAATTGCAGGTTTCAAACAGAGATGACGACAAAGAGGCAAAACTTACGGACTGCAGCTTTAAGAAAATATTGACCTGCAATCCAGTAGGGAGAGCACCATGACATATGCGTGTTGTGTTGACTCAAGAACGGAAGTTTTTAAGTGGATGCGCTTTGGATAATATTATTTTGTAAATAGTGAGGTAAATTATGTATTTATTTTTTTGTGCAAACAAAGCACTTCATAAAATTGAGGTTAATCCACTGGAGTCACATGGATTACTTTAATGATGTCTTTACTATTGTTTTGGACCTTGAATGTCTAAATTGCATTGTTCCCAATGGATGGATTGAAAGCTCTCAGATTTCATCAAAAATATCTTGTGTTCTGAAGATGAACGAAGGTCTTATGGGTGTGTAACGACATGAGGGTGAGTAATAAATGACAGAATTTTTATTTTTGGGTGAACTAACCCTTTAAATGCCTTCCTAACTTGGAATGCATCCTCCAAAAGCAGCATTTTTAAGCTTTCGGACGCAGCCATTATCACACCTGTCACTCATGTGATAACTAATAATTGCAATAATTTTGCAAAAAATATAATTAAATGACCACAAATTGAGCTATAGCCTTTATATACATATATATATACATTCAAAAGTTTGGGGTCACTAAGATTTCTTTTATTTATTTATTTTACTTTTATTCATCAAGGATGCATTAAATTGCTCAAAAGTGACTGTAAAGGCATTTATAATGTTACAGAAATATATATTTCAAATTGACGCTCAACTTTCTATTCATCAAAGAATCCTGAAAAATTATCCGTTTCCACAAACATGAACTGTTTTCAGCATTGATAATAATCATAAATGTTTATTGAGCAGCAGATCAGCATATTAGAATGATTTCTGAATGATCATGTGACACTGAAGACTGGAGTAATCTGTCACTTTATTATTCAAACAGCCGGTGTGTTGAAACGTATTGAACACAAATCCTCATGAAAGGTTGTTAGTTGGTTGCAGTGATGCTGAATTGCTCGTCGTCTGAAACTCTTCTTGTTTTGTGGTGTTTCAGCACTCGTCCAGCAGCAGTAGCAGCAGCAGCAGCAGCGATTCTGACTGAAGATGAGCACCAAAACCTCGTACATGCACTGATATACAACTTATTCGCCTCTTTTCTTAATGAATGTCTAATTTCTCAGTGTCAGGGCAAACATCAGTTAAAATGCCCAGCAGCAATAAAATAGATAATCACATGAAGTGTTAAATATACCTACATGTTTCTGTGAGTCTGAATGCTTTTCTTAATCAGCTACTTTGACAAGGAGAAAAACGTTTCACTCCAAAGTACAAAATATGTAAATCACACAATGCTTCCATGCATGAAACTGCAACTGTTTATTCAAATGTGAAATGTGACTGACCATCTGTCCTTGTGAAGAGAAGTCTCATCGGTAACCAAATCTTCTGACATTCAGCATGTTTTAATTATAACCTTTTACTGACAAATTTGTGAACAATTATACTGACATTTTCCTCCAAAACTGTAATCAAAAAAGCTCATTTACTTTATCTATCAAAGTTACTTTAAAGTAAATTGATTTCGTTTATTTAGAAAAAAAGGGGGTTTTGTAATACTTTCACTCAAGTATGGTTTTGCCTGGGTATATTTAATTTTTAACTAAGATTTTTGAAACAACACTCATCGTTTAATGCATCTTTGTACTTTTCACTAGCCTAAGCAATAAATACATGTTGATCAAAGTTGATCAGGAATTTCTGAAGCTGAAGTTGGTCTTGTTGTTAACGTATACATGAGTTAAGTGATGCATTTCGAACTGTAAACTCTCTAAAGTGTGCTGAGAAATCATTGTTGAACTCAGCTGCATAACTCCTGTTAATAATGAGGAACTGGTATTTTTTCAATAAATAATATATTAAGAGAAATCTTGGAGCACCCACCAGTTTTATTTGTTTTTGTGTGCTAATGTCTTTTAATAAGAGAATGCAATTACTCTGTCAACAAGTCATCAGATTTAGCAGCATCACTGTGAACGTGAAGAGACTGTAGATCAGCGCTGGGCAGCTCCGCTTCCGAAGATCACGCTTATCAAGGTCTTCAGGATTACTAAAAAACTTCAGGACCCAGTTGTTCAAAAGTAATTGATCAAATTGGATCAAATCTTGAAAATGTGTTGTTCCAAAAAAAAAAAAAAAAAAAAGAATAAATAATAATAATAATTCTGAAATTGGATTCATGTGTTGTTCCGAACTTTTTTGTAAGATTGGGACACTTTTGATCCAAAAAATCAGGATTATCCTCACCCCATCAGAAGGGTGGATTTTTGGAAGAAAAAATGTTATAAAACTTTACTGGTCAAAAAATACAACATTTATATTATGTAATATACACTCACATTTATATTTTTATTTTGCTCTTGATTAGTAAAGCAGAAGTAGACATACTTAAGCCTTTCGGTACAGTAAAGTAAAAAAGATTTTGGCAACATAAAATAATCAATATCCACCAAAAATAATATATATATATTTATTTATTTAATAAATATTTATTTTTAAAATCACTGTATATAAACTACACTGGCACAATAATCAGAGATGAAGCAGTTACAAGTAGTTTCTGAATAATTTAATCCTTTATTGCATGTTTATTTGTTTGTTTTTGTTCATATGAGGGGCTACGGAAACCCTAAAGGGACATGAGATGGGTGGAAAAAATTAATTTTAAAGCTTTAGCGTTCTCTCGCAAATGTTTTGTGTTCTCTCAAGAAACTTTGCATTCACTCATTCTTTGCAAATAAATATGGAAGCTCGTTTCCGCCACTGAATAAAAAAATAATAAAAAAGGTCATTAATTGCGACTTTTTATCTCACAGTTCTGACTTTTTCGAGATTTAAACTCGCAATTGCGTCTTATAAAGTAAGAATTGTGAGATATAAACTCGCATTTCTGACTTTTTCTCTCAGAATTGCGAACATACTTCCCTAATATATAGTTGTGAGCAAGTTACCACCTTCATTAATAATTATAACTAAATTATGTGGTGAAATTGTGTCAAGCTTAACGACTCAACCCTGTTACATCAATTAAAGATAGAAAACTATTACGTGTGAAAATTATCTTTGTTATTTCAACATTATTCATGATCTCTTAATATAATGCATGCCATGCGCTCTCCATTTATTCACTAGATTTAGAGCAGTGGCCAAAAAATCTCAACCCTGTCACACCTACATTTTTATTATTATTGTTTTTGTTAAGTTTATGAAGATGAGATTTTATGTAACTTTTGTATCTGCAATTACTGAATTAGTGTGAGGAACTTCTGATTAATAGGAAAATGTTGATATAAACTCGCATTTCTGACTTTTTTTCTCAGAATTGCGAACATACTTCCCTAATATATAGTTGGCGAAAGACAGTATGCGACAAAAGATGTCTGAATTCACAGTAAAAACAGTAGGAAAAAGTAGCCGGATGATACGACTTCTGTCGAGATTCTGAAGTGTGCATTTGATGGATACTTTACTATCCCATGAGGCCACGGGAGAGGACTTTTTTTTTTTTTTTTTTTACGGGAGAGGACTTTTGAATGCCAGTGAAGCAACACAACTGATGCTTGTAGGTCACATGACAATGACAACATGGCGAGTGTACGTCTGGTGTCACAAATCGGGTCTCTATCAAATATAAGTAAATGAATAAGTACACAATATTAATTTAAAATAAGTATAGATGGATCACATTCATATTTTCAAAATAGTCCAGAAAGATGCGATTTCGGATGCAGCTATTGCTTTGTGAAGCTTCGAAACTTTTGTGAATCATTTGTTTTGAACCAGTGATTCGCGCATATCAAACTCCCAAAGTCACGTGATTTCAGTAAACTAGGGTTTGTTATGTTATACATTTCGAAATTTCAGCGGTAATAGATTACACTATCAATAAAACATTTGCAACTGGTTTGTGAAAAAGTTTTCCAGCAGGGGTCAGCAGTATCGAGCGATTCCATTCTAAACATTGAATCATTTGTGAAGCTATTGGTTCAATTGATTCAAAGTTTTTTTCTAAAAGCGTAATTTCTCCCATCACTACTCGAGTAACAGAGTTACCTGGCTCTAGTGACCCCAATAAATACAATATATATAGTGTAAATTATTTAAATAACACACATACACACACACAGGATAAGTGTCATTCCACCAGTACGAGTCCTTCTGACCTTTTTCAGTGTATTTTATCTGTTGGGTCACCAAAATATATTTTTAAAAGATATTTGTATTAATTGAAATGTCTCCTTTAATAATGTTTAAAAACATGACATACATTTTATCTTCATATTAGAAATGATTTAGTTTTTTTCAGTTGACACCACTTATTTTGTCACGTCTCTCAAGGCCTTCTATGAAAGTGTTCTTGGGATATGAATAATAAAATGAGGAAAAAGTCCATTCATTTTGCCATTCCCATAAATATCCATCTGTGCTTTTTTAATGTTTTTTTCTAAGTAAATTCATGATTATTCATTAAAATCACATCATTTAGTTCCGTACCTCAGTAACGCCTCAACCCCGTTACACAAACCATAATGAACTGATACTTATGTGACATCATTAATAGGAAGTGACATCATAGAAGTCTTCTGAACAACATTGTGAGCAAGTTACCACCTTCTTTAATAATTATAACTAAATTATGTTGTGAAATTGTGTTTGTCGAGCTTAACGACTCAACCCCGTTACATCAATTAAAGATAGAAAACTATTACGTGTGAAAATTATCTTTGTTATTTCAACATTATTCATGATCTCTTAATATAATGCATGCCATGCGCTCTCCATTTATTCACTAGATTTAGGGCAGTGACCAAAAAATCTCAACCCCGTCACACCTACGTTTTTATTATTATTATTTTGGTAACACTTTACAATAAGGTTCATTAGTTAAACATTGTTAATGTATTAACTTACATGAACTAACCATGAGCAATATACATTTGTTACTGTATTTACTAATCTTCGTTAATGTTAGTTAATGAAATTACAGTTGTTCATTGTTTGTTCATGTTAGTTCACAGTGCATTAACTAATGTTTACAAGATTTTAATAATGTATTAGTAAATGTTGAAATTAACATTAACAAAGATTAATAAATGCTGTATAAGTGCAGTTCATTATTAGTTCATGTTAACTAATGTAGTTAACTAATGTTAACTAATAAACCTTATTGTAAAGTGTTACCATTATTTTTGTTAAGTTCATGAAAAAGTAATTTAAAATTAGTTGAATTCTTTCTGAAATGTTCAGAGCAATCATAAGAAAATCAAAAATGATGAATTTGCTGTCACAAAAAGTGCCAATTTCAGGCTTTAGTAGCAAAAGTGTGAGATTTTATGTAACTTTTATATCTGCAATTACTGAATTAGTGTGAGGGACATCTGATTAATAGGAAATAATGACCATAATAATGAGGATTTGATGCCTGAGATGGGAAAATATGTTTTTCTGGAAGTTAAATATGTCATTAATGTGTTCAGAAAAGTAATACATTTTGGTAAAAAAAAAAAAATATATATATATATATATATATATATATATATATATATATATATATATATATATATATATATAAAGAAATCTAAGTAATAAAGATAAGTTTCTTCCAAACAGAAATAATTGTACACTTATTCCTCAGTTGTAATTATACCAAATTATTTTGGTCTTTTTGACTTGTTTTACAAGTTTGTCACTATAACTGATGTAATGGTCTTGTTTATGGATTGTGATACTGGTTTATTGGGAATGGATAATATAGTTAAACTTCTTACTCTATTAGGGAAATATCATATACATAAAGCAAAATGTATATCGACTGTACCAAATAGTAGACTATTTTCCACTGATTTGAAGATTTTTTATGACTCTCTAACATCAATACAGAACAATCAAAAAGCTGTTAAGACTGTTGAAAAAGATAATAGAATAATAAAACATGATTAATAAGTAATTAAAGTAATAGAAACATGATTGATTTGTGATATAAGATACAGAATTTTGACAGTCTTTGTATTCCCCTACTGTTGTTTCAATTAAAAAAAAAAAAAAAAAAAAAAAAAAAAAGAAAGGAATGAAAAATGTTGCTTTGGCAACTGGCTGAATTAAAAAAAAAAAAAAGAAAAAGAAAAAAAAAGATAAGTTTCTTCCGACGCTCCACACGCCTGTCCAGTTGGGGGCAGTAATGCTGTTTAAAATACCCCTATAGGAAGGCGAAGAAGAAGTTGTTTCTTGATGAACGCGCTCCGCTGGACTGTCAGGAGAGCCGCTACTCACGTGTTTATCAATAAAGACTATCTGATGATGAAGAAGATGCGGATCGGGACTCATAACGGCACCTTTCACTGTGATGAAGTTCTGGCGTGTTTCTTTCTGCGACAGCTGCCAGAGTACAAGGTGCTTTAACACGAAACACACACGAGTCTGACTGCATCCAGCCTCAGCCTGTTGTTTGATTCTGCACTGCTTCCTTCATCAGGACGCGGAGATCCTCCGCAGCAGAGACGCGTCTGTCCTGAGCGAGTGTGATGTTGTGGTGGATGTTGGAGGAGAGTTTGATCCCAGCCGTCAGCGATACGATCATCATCAAAGGTACCTTTCTTTCTTTCTTTCTTTCTTTAGGAAACAGTCATAGAAAAGTCATGGATATTTTATATTTCATTATATATATATATATATATATATATATATATATATATATATATACACACTGTATATATGCTTAAAGGTGCAATATGTAATATTTTCTGTCCGCTAGAGGCCTATTCAAACCAAAGGCTTAAAAGGGTTAGTTCACCCAAAAATGAAAATAATGTCATTTATTATTCACCCTCATGTCGTTCCACACCTGTAAGACCTTCGTTAATCTTCAGAACACAAATTAAGATATTTTTGATGAAATCCGATGGCACAGTGAGGCCTGCATAGCCAGCAATGACATTTCCTCTCTCAAGATCCATTAATGTACTAAAAACATATTTAAATCAGTTCATGTGAGTACAGTGGTTCAATATTAATATTATAAAGCCATGAGAATATTTTTGGTGCGCCAAAAAAAACAAAATAACGACTTATTTAGTGATGGCCGATTTCAAAACACTGCTTCAGGAAGCTTCAAGCGTTATGAATCAGTGTGTCGAATCAGCTGTTCGGAGCGCCAAAGTCACGTGATTTCAGCCATTGGCAGTTTGACACGCAATCCGAATCATGATTCAACACAAAAGATTCATAACGCTCCGAAGCTTACTGTAGTATGAAGCAGAGCAGGAGCGAGTGTTGTGGAGCTGAACGAGGAGCTGGAGCGATTGATCAACACACGCCTCACGAGCAGCGGGACTTTTATTATGACACAGTCGCCGGCGCCGCTGCCGCTTTTCCGGTCATGAGTATGAGGTAACGCAGCTCTGTTTATCATATTAGATACATTTGAGAGTGTTGAAATTAGGGCTGGGTACTGACACAATTTTCACGATTCGATTCGATTACTATTCACATGCTTTTGATTCAATATCGATTATTTTGGATGTAGTATTTCAGTTCAGTTTCAGTATTACAGCACATGGCAAATTTTCTAGAGGAAAAAAATCAACTAATGCTGTAAACTACACATGAGAGTCAGTTGGTACCACTATAATAATATTGAAGGTTAAATTAACTTATTTATAAACAAACACTTAAATGATGTTACACACAATGATGTTTATTATAAATAAAGTTTAGACTTACACAATCATATTTCTACTCCATTTAATTTTTTTTTTAAATATAAACATTTAAATCGCGCTGTCAACAGATTTATTCAAACATGCATTAAATATTGAAGAACATTAAAAATGATAATGAATATGTAACGGTGCATTGCTATATTTATCAGAATGTTGCTTTCTAGAGTTCACTTTCTATCTGACTAATGAGTTTATGGTCACTGAATATGTTTTTCTGAGGTAAATGTGACGTTACGTGACATTGTTCACAAGCTGTTTTATTGACGTCTTTCCGAGTTTGAAACACTGATTGAGCGTTTACACGAGACATGATACGGATTTCAGTAAGTTGTACTGTATATTTTAACATACCTTCAGATGTTCATGCATGTTTATTTCACGCTGTAACTGGTATTAAAGCGGAGGAGAGGATGATCACATGCTTCTCTTTAACTAAAGCGATCTGTCACGCCACGTTAAACAGCGAATAAACAGTATTTATTTTTTGAATCTCATAATAAGATGGACGTCATTTGAAATCTGAGACTTTGCTTCATATCAAAAGTAACAAAGCACAAAGATTGTTGTGATTTATTGGATGGGAGGAGCTACATATTCTGCTCATTCATCAACTGAAAACAGACTAGACTAATCGATTCTTGGGATTTAAGAATCGATATTGGAATCAATTAAAATCGAGAAATCAATTTTTTTTTTTTACCCAGCCCTAGTTGAAAATGATGTTATAGCGTTACTCTGTGCGTTCGCTCGCGGCTGCTGTGAGACACTGTTACACACTGCAGTGAGATAGATCGATTTTACAATATCATATTAAATGCTGGATGATTGTGTTGATAAATGACATGCAATTAATTTTAAAACGTATTGTATGATGGAGAAAATGCTGTATTACTGTAACTAAAAATAAAGCTGCATCTGATTATGCTATGTTAGCTACTTCACAAAATAGTGTTTTTCTCTGAGGCGTGGTAAAGCATGGTACTCGCAAAACATCAAGAAAATTAGATTTAAACAATAAGACTAAACGTGTTGAGCTATATAACAATAATTAGTTTTCTGTCTATAAATATATCAAAACAGTTGTTCCCTTGTCTATTAAATCATGTAAATATTAAAGGTGTTTCCATGGTTTCTACAAAATAAACCGGAAACCGAGGGTAACGCGGGTATGACGCCATTGACAGGCGACTCCTCACACGTCCCGGAGCCTTGGTTAAAATTGCAGTTTTCTCACGATTTACAAATAGTTGGAAACATTTGGGATATTGTAAGTACTCAAGTGAACAAAATATACAACACTGGCCTAGTGGTTTTTGGATATTTTACTGCAAAAATCTTACATATTGCACCTTTAAGAAACATTGAATTGGAAGTGAAAAGGAAAGAAAATAAGAAAATTATTTCTTTTTACAGATCTTTTGCGGAAAGTTTCCATAGCTTGTGTCCAGAGAAGCCATGGGTGACGAAGTTGAGCTCGGCAGGTTTGATTTACCTTCATTTCGGCAAACGAGTTCTTGCCCAGCTGACGCAGCTGAAGGAGGACGACACGCGGCTGGAGGTCCTTTATGACAAGGTCAGTTTAACCCAAATGCTTTAAAGCAGAACACAGATGCTCCAGTGTCCGACACCCGAAGTCTTTTGTTTCAGATGTATGAGAACTTTGTGGAGGAAGTGGACGCAGTGGATAATGGGATCTGTCAGTGTGACGGAGAGGCGCGTTACTCCATCACCACCACCCTCAGCGCTCGCGTCGGCCATCTCAACCCGCACTGGAACAGCAAAGACCAGAACACTGAGGTTTACTGAAAGCACACATGCGTTTTTAACACATATTCTGGTGATTTTTGCTGTTCTTCTACACTGAAATCACTACTAAACATACTCCATACAAACTCCAGACTGATGCATGAAGTTTAAATGAATATCATACATTTTTATGATCATATAAGAATATCACTTGACATTAAAACCTTTTACATCATAGGAGGGTTTCCATAAAGCCCTGGCTCTTGTAGGAGCTGAGTTCCAGGACCGTTTGGATTACTACATGAACGCCTGGCTCCCGGCGAGAGAGATCGTGCAACAAGCTGTTCAGACGAGATATAAGGTAATCAATATCTGTGCGTTTTCAAGCTGGAGGATATGATGTGATTCTCTGATGCACGATGGCTTTATCTGGCCTGTTTTGCAAGAGTATTACATACTGAAACTAAGATCGTTTTAATCGCTGCTTCAGCACAAGCACAGGTCTCTTGCAGACATCAGATGTGCTAATAAAAAGATGATAGACAAAAGAATAAGAATCATAATACAAAAGTATCAAGACTTTGAAAGAGTGGTCAAGATTATATGCTTATTTTTGTAATTCCACAATGTGAAACTAGTGTCACAGTAACTACATACTTCACCTTTCAAGTTGACAACTAAAATGCTTCTACTGTGTTAAAAATAAATAAACGACCCAACAGACTTAAAGGATTAGTTCACTTTCAAATAAAATTTTCCTGATAATTTACTCACCCCCATGTCATCCAAGATGTTCATGTCTTTCTTTCTTCAGTGGAAAAGAAATGAAGGTTTTTGATGAAAACATTCCAGGATTTTTCTCCATATAGTGGTCTTCAATGGCCTCCAAACGGTTGAAGGTCAAAATTACAGTTTCAGTGCAGCTTCAAAGAGCTTTAAACGATACCAGACGAGGAATAAGAGTCTAATCTAGAGAAACCATCGCTCATTTTTGAAGAAAATACAGTATATGCTTTATATAAACAAATGATCGCCTTCCAAGTGCGTCCACTTTCTGTATTCTTCAAAAAGTTTACGCTGTATGTCCTATCCCTTCCCTATTCAACTTACGGAAAAAATGTAACTGACGATGCGTTCGTTCCGTAAGTAGAATAGGGAAGGGATAGGACATTTTTGAAGAATATGAAAGTGTGGTTTTGGCACTTATAAGGCGATCATTTGTGTTTATAAAGCAAATACATTTAAATTTTTTTCAAAAATGGCCGATGGTTTCTCTAGATAAGACTCTTATTCCTCGTCTGGGATCATGTAGAGCTCTTTGAAGCTGCACTGAAACTGACATTTGGACCTTCAACCCGTTGAACCCCAGTGAAGTCCACTATATGGAGAAAAATCCTGGAATGTTTTCCTCAAAAACCTTCATTTCTTTTCCACTGAAGAAAGAAAAAGACATAAACATCTTGGATGACATGGGGGTAAGTGTTGTCACGATACCAAAATGTTGACTTCGATACGATACCCAACTTAAATATCACGATACCGATACTTAAACGATACTATGGCAAAAACCTAAAACAGCAGGAAAAGTAAATAAATAACATATGACATATTTCTTCACCAGTGTGCAGGCTGATAATTTTGGATTTGAGCTTCATTGCCGTGAAGTTAGAGTTAGATTTAATATAATTTTTAATGTTTATTATTTTCATGCTCAATAAAATTGTAAATTATTTGCTGTTATGCTTATTTATACATTTAGGTGTTTTTGACAGTAAGATTATTGTAAAAATTATATTACTGTAAATAATTAGAGCAATGTTATTAAAGCATAAATTGGTTTAAAATAACTGTATATACCCTTCACATATTTATGTGTTTTTAAATTAATTTTATTTTTGCAACCAGATATCACATATTAAACTTAGACTCAATAATAACCTCAGGTCTGCTTGCACGAGTAAAATAAATAAAAAACACTCATTTAATGTTTGAGAGCATAATGCTGGTATCACATTCACCATCCTGTCGCTCTTTAAATTCTTTGTACAAATCGGGACATTTGTCGACAAGATGCTTTTGACTCCCTTCGCTTGCGTTATTTTGAAACATCTTTTGCAGATGGGCTTTGTGGTGTCCGTGGGCTTGCCCTGGCTGTCGGCAATGTAAGCAAAATAATGCCATATTTCGCTTCGTGCATCTGCTTTCTCAACAATTTGTGGACGGTCTGCAAGAGCACCTGTATATGCAACCATACCTCTCGTTTCGTCACAATAAAAGCCGTTGCGCAGTTGAGAGGAATAAACACGCACTCAATGTGCCTTAGAAGCAGCGCGCTGCACGCACACTGCCCCCTGCTGTCGCACATTAGGAAATACAGCTGGCACTCAAAGTATCGGTACTAATAAAATTAAGATCCGGACCATTTTTAAAAGCAGGGTATCGCGATACCTTTCTAGTACCGGTATATCGTGCAACACTACATGGGGGTAAGTAAATTATCAGGAAACTTTTTTTTGAAAGTGAACTAATCCTTTAAAGTTTCTGAAACAAACCCCAAGACTGTCATCGGTCGTGTTGTTCCCGTGCAGGTGGATCCGAGCGGGGAGATCGTGGTGCTGGCTCAGGGTGGTTGTCCTTGGAAAGAGCATCTGTTTGCCCTGGAGAAGGAGATGAAGGTGGATGTGCCCATTAAGTTTGTGCTGTACACGGATCAAAACGGCCACTGGAGAGTCCAGTGTGTCCCGGCGGGACTGAACACCTTTCAGAACAGGTGTGGCATTTCCTGTCATCTTGAAACGCTTTCATACTGAGACACTCAGCTTGTGTTGTTCTTCAAGAGTAGATTTGTAGAGTGTAATTACTGAAGGCTTCATGGCTGATTTATTGTGTTCACTCTTACTGGTTATAAATCAGTATTTGCATTGAATGTAATGTGATTTCTGCTGATCATGTGATGTGTCTCTAGGTTGAGTATTTTGGAGGAATGGCGAGGTGTCCGGGACGAAGCGCTGTCCGAGCTGAGTGGAATTCCCGACTGCATCTTCGTTCATGCCAGTGGCTTCATTGGGGGGAACAAGACGCAGGAGGGCGCTCTGGAAATGGCCAAAAGAACGCTTCAAACGGCACCCAAACCTTTACACAGCAACTGACACGTACCTGTAATTCACCTGCTCTCATGAAAACTAATAAATAATTTTCTTGTTTGTATTCATTATTGTGGATTATTCACAGGATTTATTATGTGAATGAATTTTACATCACAGTCAGTGAAAAAATGCAGTCTAGACATTTACAGTAATCTGTGACTGAGAGTTTATACAGATAATAAAGATACTGACCTTGTTCTTGTCCTAAAAAATGAACCGTTTGGACACAGCAGTGGGCAAAAGTACAGAAGAGGATTAGGGCCAAGCAATAATAAAAAAATAAAACCATCTCAAGATTAAGGTTGTTAAATTTCGAGAAAAAAGTCGAGATAAAATGTTGAGAATAAAGTCATTAAATTATGAGAAAAAAGTCATTAAATTACGAGAACAAATTCGTTAAAATATGAGAAAAATGTCATTAAATTTCGAGAAAAAAGTCGAGATAATATGTTGAGAATAGTCATTAAATTATGAGAAAAAAGTCATTAAATTATGAGAACAAATTCGTTAAATTATGAGAAAAAAGTCGAGATAAAATGTTGAGAATAAACTCGTTAAATTACGAGAAAAAAGTTGTTAAATTACGAGAACAAATTCGTTAAAATATGAGAAAAATGTCATTAAATTTCGAGAAAAAAGTCGAGATAAAACGTTGAGAATAAAGTCATTAAATTATGAGAAAAAAGTCATTAAATTACGAGAAAAAAAGTCGTTAAATTACGAGAACAAATTCGTTAAAATATGAGAAAAATGTCATTAAATTATGAGAAAAAAGTCGAGATAAAATGTTGAGAATAAACTCGTTAAATTACGAGAAAAAAGTTGTTAAATTACGAGAACAAATTCGTTAAAATATGAGAAAAATGTCATTAAATTTCGAGAAAAAAGTCGAGATAAAACGTTGAGAATAAAGTCATTAAATTATGAGAAAAAAGTCATTAAATTACGAGAAAAAAAGTCGTTAAATTACGAGAACAAATTCGTTAAAATATGAGAAAAATGTCATTAAATTATGAGAAAAAAGTCGAGATAAAATGTTGAGAATAAACTCGTTAAATTACGAGAAAAAAGTTGTTAAATTACGAGAACAAATTCGTTAAAATATGAGAAAAATGTCATTAAATTTCGAGAAAAAAGTCGAGATAAAACGTTGAGAATAAAGTCATTAAATTATGAGAAAAAAGTCATTAAATTACGAGAAAAAAAGTCGTTAAATTACGAGAACAAATTCGTTAAAATATGAGAAAAATGTCATTAAATTATGAGAAAAAAGTCGAGATAAAATGTTGAGAATAAACTCGTTAAATTACGAGAAAAAAGTTGTTAAATTACGAGAACAAATTCGTTAAAATATGAGAAAAATGTCATTAAATTTCGAGAAAAAAGTCGAGATAAAACGTTGAGAATAAAGTCATTAAATTATGAGAAAAAAGTCATTAAATTACGAGAAAAAAAGTCGTTAAATTACGAGAACAAATTCGTTAAAATATGAGAAAAATGTCATTAAATTATGAGAAAAAAGTCGAGATAAAATGTTGAGAATAAACTCGTTAAATTACGAGAAAAAAGTTGTTAAATTACGAGAACAAATTCGTTAAAATATGAGAAAAATGTCATTAAATTTCGAGAAAAAAGTCGAGATAAAACGTTGAGAATAAAGTCATTAAATTACGAGAACAAATTCGTTAAATTACGAGAAAAAAAGTCGTTAAATTACGAGAACAAATTCGTTAAAATATGAGAAAAATGTCATTAAATTTCGAGAAAAAAGTCGAGATAAAATGTTGAGAATAAAGTCATTAAATTATGAGAAAAAAGTCATTAAATTACGAGAAAAAAGTCGTTAAATTATGAGAACAAATTCATTAAATTATGAGAAAAAAATCGAGATAAAATGTTGAGAATAAACTCGTTAAATTACGAGAAAAAAGTTGTTAAATTACGAGAACAAATTCGTTAAAAAATGAGAAAAATGTCATTAAATTTCGAGAAAAAAGTCATTAAATTACAAGAACAAATTCGTTAAATTAGTAATTTTCTCGTAATTTAATGATTTTATTCTCATAATTTAATGAGTTTATGAAGAATGGAGAATGAAACACTAAACTTGGTCAAGGGGTTTGCCTTTTTTGCCAAATAATTTTGTCAGATAATTTACAGGAAAAATTGGTTATTAATATTTCATTGGTTATTGGTTGATAGCCTGGCCAAAAGTGATGTCTCACAATTTGGCATGGTTCATTGCATTACTATCAGAAATAAAATGGTCAACTCCAAGCACAACTATGCAATATGCTTACAAAATCTTTCAAAATAAAGGGTTAATTTTCCATAACGCCTGGCCACTACTGTAATAATTGATCATTTTTACTCCCTGAAACCTGAAAGAATGACTTGTGTAGCTAAAAATTACTCTTAAACATAGCCTTTGTGCTGGGCGGTGTAGCAAAATGCTCAATTCTTACTGTTTTCACTGTGTCCTGGTTTTGTTTATTGGCCAGTGTACTTTTTCTGGCTCTTCTGAGTATCAGACACATTTGGACGTACACACTTTTGACTTTTCCCTGTTGCAGAGAGTCGAAGTACTGCAGGTATAGAAATCTAAGCAGTTTGGTTTGGATGGCAAGTTTTGGTGCTGTTTTACTTTTGTTGTCCCATGTACAATTGAAGAACTTATATTGGCAATAAGTGAAAGACAATGGAAGGTTCCAGCGTCCAGCTACATTTTCGCCATTTTGGAGTGAAAGCGACTGCAGTCCACTATCTTTTTGTTGTCGCTATGGCAATATCATATTAAAGCAGACACCCAACCTGAATGATGAGAACAGAATAATGTACAATCACTAGTGATCATCAAATCCTTTTAACAGATTATTTTACAGACTTTGCATTAAAGTCTTCCACTTTTATTCACCAAACACTTGCTCTCTAGAAACCTTGTCCGTTTGGGTTGAAATTCTTTAAAATTCAAGTATTAGCACACTGAATTAAAGGAACACTCCACTTTTTTTGAAAATAGGCTAATTTTCCAACTCTCCTAGAGTTAAACGGTTGAGTTTTACCGTTTTCAAATCCATTCAGCCGATCTCTGGGTCTGGCGGTACCACTTTTAGCATAGTTCATTGAATCTGATTAGACCGTTAGCATCTCGCTCAAAAATGACCAAAGAGTTTCAATATATTTCCTATTTAAAACTTGACTCTTCTGTAGTTACATCGTGTACTAAGACTGACGGAAAATGAAGTTTTATCATTGGGTCTGCTGCACTCATGGCAAAGCTCCTTGATTATTACGCCAGAATGAGAGTATAGTTCCTAGTCATATCGGCCTAGAAAATCACAACTTTTCATTTTCCGTCAGTCTTAGTACACGATGTAACTACAGAAGAGTCAAGTTTTAAATAGGAAAAATATCGAAACTCTTTGGTCATTTTTGAGCGAGATGCTAACGGTCTAATCAGATTCAATGAACTATGCTAAGCTATGCTAAAAGTGCTACCGCCAGACCCGGAGATCGGCTGAATGGATTCAAAAACGGTAAAACTCAACTGTTAAACTCTAGGGGAGTTGGAAAATGAGCCTATTTTCAAAAAAAGGAGTGTTCCTTTAACACCACCATATGAAATTAAATTATGAACATGCATCAGAAAAACTGGGAATGTTGGACAATACGAATATAACAGCTTGACAGTAAACAGTTTTTGCATTTTAATGTTTGTTAAAGAGATAAAACAAACAAAAAACACAGCCACTGTGTCCAAAAAATGGCAATTACAGCATAAAAGACACAGCAATGCATCTCAGCAGGTCCAGGACACGTTTTGATAGGACACCCTCAGGGATGTTGACTTCAGACTCCAGCATCATTGTTCTGGAAAAACAAAACATTTACCTAATGATACATACTGTATGTCACAAATAAAACTAGACGTATTTATGACAATATTGATTAAGATGCAGGCTTATTTGTAGATGGTTGCATTGTTTATCCACTCTTTTAATCCTTTAATTTTCCCACTTACCATGATCATCAGAACTAAAAGAAGATACTTGTTGGGAATCAAACTGATCATCTAGTATACAGTCCATTGGCTTCTCGACCTGCTCAGCTTCCGCATTAGCAGTGACTGGTGGAACTGCACCAGACTTCACAAGCTTCTGCAGTGTGCGGACAGATGGCATAAAAAACACTTTCAACAGCAGCGAGTAACATCTTGGACTGGCATGTAGCAGAGACAAGAAGAAAGCTTTGTCCTGAGTGCTCCACCGAAAACCACGAGCCTTCCGCTGAGACGCACGTATCTGTGTGCTCACAAAAGCATATGCTTTGGCTGGTAAGAGTTTCTTCAACTGCTCCATCACGAACGCCTTATTCATACCGGCATTCACGGTCTTCCTCAGCGGGGTCATTTTCCTCATTTTCGCCTTCAGTTTGCACACCTGTGCACTCAGATTCCTAATCTTCAACTTCAGGGCACGTTCCTTCTCAGAAGGTTCAACGGCTGTTGGCAACAGTGGTGTCAGTGGCATCGAAGGTCCTGCTACAGGAGCATCAGGTGAGGTAACAGCTGTCGGTGGGTGAACAACTGAATCAGGGGGTTGTTGAACACTGTCTGCAGTGGATGAGACCACATTTGCCAGGCAAACTATTTTTTTTTGGCCTGTAAAACAAACACAAATTAAAAAAATTATTAACTAAAATCACATTACAGCAAAACAACAAGATGTTACCTTCGCTTAAGACCATAAGACTGTCACTCTAAAATGGATAATGTGATTGACACTCTAAAAGAAATCTAGAGTGACTAAAAATAGCACGTAACTTTGCATTATTTTGTGCAGATATAATTTGTAATATTATGTTTATTTTGTATATGGGTCAATAATGTGTCGGGTCATTTTTTTTGTCCAAAGGCGTTAATAATAATAATAATAATAATAACAAAGATATGACATCCAAAGTATACAAGATTGTACAACTAGATCTCTTTTATTGAATCCAAAAGTGTTTAATTATATTTTAAAAATTTTAATAATTTTGAAGTGTCAAAAGGTCATTCGGTTTAACCGTCCAAAGTCCAATACAGCCATTTAATTTGTGATTAAAATATCTTAAAATGTAATAAATGTATTTTTTTTTTTTCTGGCATGATTTTATAACATCATATATAAACATAGTGCAAAATGATATTAAAATTATATGTAGAAGTCGTTGCTTTGTTATGAGCAAAAATAAATTTTATTGATGTCATTCAGAGTAACCAATATAAAGGGACCATTTTGGATCAAGTCATGCGGTCAGTATCATGTGACAGGATGTGACATCATTCAGGCACCTGCAAAGGACCACATGGTCATGAAGCAAAGTAACTAACTCTCTCTTAACTATTTGATAAATTCATGTTTTCTCTTGATCATACGCATGTCCCGAAACATCAGGTCATTCGGTGCAACCGCTATAAAACATGGAAAATGTTGTAATATTTTAAAAACTTGTACTAAATATAAAATGTTTGATTGTCCTTTTGCTAGATATCAGCCTGTTAGCATTGTCTGAAAATATCATAATTCGGTAAAACTGAAATTTTGGTTAAACCGAATGACTTTTTTGGTGACAAATTTTGTCTATCTTGTAAAAAATGACAAAAGCAGTGTTAACTGATTATAAAAACCACATAATCTCATTGTTAACACTTAATAAAACTTCAAAATTAATTAAAGCTCCATTATGTTTTTTTACACTTATTCCCATATATCTGATTAATCTTATATAGGATGCTTCTTTTTTTTTATTTGCCGTTTTCAGTGCATTGTTAGAGGAAGAGCATGTCAAGTATATTCTGACAAGCACGCATCTGAGTGACACGTTTTATTAGTCGTATTTCATTATTAAATAAGTCATTTAAATGATCAATCACATCAACTCATTTTATAATCCTATAGCCTTTTATTTAAACTATAAACCCTTCTCATTCATTTGGTGAGGAACATGCAACAGCAAATCTGCACACCCTGTCATGCCGTTGGCTATATGCCACTGTAGTAGACGCATATTGCAGGCTATATTAAGGCTAGCGATTAATCAATTAATTGATCATTGATTTAAATGACAATCGATCATGGAAATTTTTTAAATTGACATCTCTAATCTCAAAGTATCCCTATATTTAACTATATTTATCTTACGTTTCTTTAGTGGTAACTTCTGATGTGTCTTTGATCGCTTTCTCCTTAACCTCAAGTCCAATGGGAGTGGTGGGTCTGGATCTTTAACCATTGTGGGCACTGCATTCCATTTCAATCCCGCATGGCTAAAAGGTAATGAGAAAGACAGATACAGTACCATCTTCAGGATTTTTCTAAAGGCAATTTCAATTTTATAGTGATATTTTTCCAGCATATACTTACACATCACATGCTCTCTTAAACTGGCTAGAGTGAAAATGTGCACTGCACACCCTGTAGTTTTGATTGAGCTGCAGAGGGCTTATCCCCAACAAAGATGCATTCCTGAGATGAAGCACCCACCTGGCACACCTGAAAAAGACAGTATTGTATGCATGTATTTATTCATTTAAAGGGTTAGTTCACCCAAAAATGAAAATAATGTCATTTATGTCTGTGCCGTTCCACACCTGTAAGACCTTCGTTCATCTTCAGAACACAAATTAAGATATTTTTGTTGAAATCCGATGGCTCAGTGAGGCCTGCATAGCCAGCAATGACATTTCCTCTCTCAAGATCCATTAATGTACTAAAAACATATTTAAATCAGTTCATGTGAGTACAGTGGTTCAATATTAATATTATAAAGCCACGAGAATATTTTTGGTGCGCCAAAAAAAACAAAATAACGACTTAGGCTACGTTCACACTGCAGGCTGAAACGACCCAATTCCGATTTTTTTGCCCCTATGCGACCTGTATCTGATCTTTTCATGACAGTCTGAACGACACAGATCCGATCTTTTCAAATGTGACCCAGGCCACTTGGGTATGTGGTCCTGAATCCGATACGTATCCGATCTTTTGAAATGCGACCTCCGTCTGAACGGCCAGGCCACATGTATCCGACCCGTACGTCATTGATACGCTACAAACGTCATAATTGTGCGTTGAAGTAGGCGGGAACGAGAAGATAAACAACAACCATGGCGGACGATTGTAATTGTGCTGGCTCCGTTGGGAAAATAACTTTAATATTGCAAAAAGAGCTCCGCTGTTGACTACACTGTTGTTGACATCCATGTTTAACGTTAGCTACTTCCGCAAACAACGAGTGACGTCGTTGACCGTTGCGTACTCTTCTGCGCATGCGGGTCACTTCTAGGTCATTTCACGTTCACACAGGAGATCACAAAAGGTCGCATTTAATTGAAAATGTGAATGGCCTTGCAAAAAAATCGAATTTTTTCAAAAATCGGAATTGAGCATTAAGCCCTGCAGTGTGAACGTAGCCTTATTTAGTGATGGCCGATTTCAAAACATTGCTTCAGGAAGCTTTGGAGCGTTATGAATCTTTTGTGTCGAATCATGAATCGGATCGCGTGTCAAACCGCCAAACTGCTGAAATCATGTGACTTTGGCGCTCCGAACCGCTGATTCGACACAAAAGATTCATAACGCGTTATTTTGTTTTTTTTTGCCGCACCAAAAATATTCTCATGGCTTTATAATATTAATATTGAACCACTGTACTCACATGAACTGATTTAAATATGTTTTTAGTACATTAATGGATCTTGAGAGAGGAAATGTCATTGCTGGCTATGCAGGCCTCACTGAGCCATCGGATTTCATCAAAAATATCTTAATTTGTGTTCTGAAGATGAATGAAGGTCTTACGGGTGTGGAACGGCATGAGGGTGAATAATAAATGACAGAATTTTCATTTTTGGGTGAACTAACCCTACATGACAATTTCAATACTAAATGAACAAAAAAATAATAAAAAAATATATACATTTAAACAATAAAATAAAAGTATTAAGTGATAACTCATTAGGCTTATTCTCATATAACTTGAGACAGGGAAGTTCAAGGATTTCATTAATATTATATTTCTCTCTACATTAAGTATGAAGGGTAAGAATGAAGTGATGAGTTCATCTAATGATATAATAACCTCAGACAGTTTCCTATGAGACAAATAACATACAAAATAAGTTATCAATGAAATAAATGAATTAAATAAGTCGATTCTAACTTAGTAGCACATTCATATAAATCATTATTATGGATTCTATGGTTAGGACCTGCAGTTCATAAAATGAATAAAGACTAAAAAATAGTTAAATTGGCAGTTGCATAAGATAGCGCTAGCATAAATCCCACTTCAAAACACGCAATATTTCTACACTTTTGTGAATAATTACCTGTCAGGGTCTTTGGGAAAACGATGGAAGGCAACCTCTGTAGTGCTACACTGATAGTTTTTGCAGTGTATTGCCGAACATTGCGTTCGTTTATTCCACTTTGCCTTCTCTTTCGTTGTCATTTTGTTTGCTTTTGTGATTCTGTGCTGTTATCCAGTTAGCATTTCACTCCAAAATGGCGGCCGCGACTATGAGACACGATAGTCAATCAAAAATCACAGCCAATCAGAAGAGCGCAGGGGCGGGCTCTCTCGGCACTCGCAACTGATGGAAAAGTACAAAATCAAATTAGTGAATATTACACTATTTTTTTAACATTATTAAAAATTCATATTGAGTTACTGGAACAATATTTAAGTCATATAAGATGTAATATTATAAAATAATATAATATTGTCTATTGTTGGTTTCAGTAATGGCTACTGAAAAAATGATAAATGACATTTAAAGTCACATTACACAATAAAGCACATAAACATATCCTGAGATTATCACTGCCATATTTTGTCATGTTGTTCCAGCCACAATATCACAGAAATCGTTTTTAAAATAGAATCGTCGGCTGGTTAGGACAAAAAATCTGATTAACATGGAAAAGATTTTAGCGTCGCGTCTGGTTGTTGACACAGTGTTAAAGGATTAGTTCACTTTCAAATGAAAATTACCCCAAGCTTTACCCACCCTCAAGCCATCCTAGGTGTATATGGCTTTCTTCTTTCTGCTGAACACAATATAGGCTTATTAATAAATATCCTGACGCATACGAAGTAAGTGATGGCGTCACTTTTTATCGTAAGTTGAGTAGGGAAGGAGGACGTAGCATAAGCTTTTTGAACTGCAAGAGTTTTATACTTTCTTAAACTAAGTTAAATATGGAAGACGATCTGATGGAAGCTAGATATTTTACTTCATAACTTGTTAAATATGGATTTTTTTTTACACAAACGCATCGTTTCGCTTCAGAAGGCCTTTATTAACCCCCCGGAGCCGCTTGTAGTACGTTTATGATGGATGGATGTAGACGGAGACTACTTCAGCTCAGGATATTTATTGATATAACTCCGGTTGTGTTCATCAGAAAGAAGAAATTCATATACACCTAGGATGGCTTGAGGGTGAGTGAATCATGGGCTAATTTTTTATTTGAAAGTGAACTAATCCTTTAAGTCTTGCTTAAAACTTGCAGTGAGGTCAAGATGTGCCACACATGCCTTACTTTCACCTGCCCTTCAAAGAAATTCCACAAGGTGTCAGGATTTCTCTTATCTGGATCAGTGTGCGAGTCTTCATATGTCCAGTTCCTCTCTGTGTTTCCCAACCTCATTCCTGGAGGCCCCCAACACTGCACATTTTGCATGTCTCCCTGATCAAATCATCTGGGACCAGTTGTTCAAAAAGTTTAATCTGGATCAGAATGATCTGGATTTGGAAATCCCATGTTTTGCTATCCAGGATCAGGTAATCCAACTTACTTTTGTGCTGTTTTTTCAAAGCAAAATTGGATTGGATCACCCTGATCCAGATAGACACTCTTCCAGATAACCAAATCTAGTGCTCTACGGAGCCCCTGAAGGGAAAAAACATTTCAATGCATTGTCTCAGAAAACCAGAGAAATTCATCCGAGAAACTTTACAAATAACTTTTGACTGGTTTATCTCTTATGATTGTGACAATGTATGTTTACAAAGAGAAAACTTTGAATCAAATATAATACTTTGTTTGATATTTACAGCTGTTTGGGGATTATTTTATGGCATCAAAAATGTTTTATTTTACAGTAGGTTACCGAAATATGTAGCCTAATGTATACTCCTAATTTATTACTCTAACAGTTAAACTAATCAAGAGCAAAATAAATAAAATGTATGCATGTATATTACATGATAAAAATGTATTTTTTTATCAGTTTTTAAAGTTTTATTACATGTTTGTTCCTGAAATCCACCATCCTGATGGAATCAGTATAATCCTGATTTTTTTGGATCAGGTATCCAAATCTTACTAAAAAGTTTTGAACAACACAAACTGATGATTTCATCCAGATCAAAACCAAGATTGGATTTTGTGATCTGATTTCAGAATCCTTTTTTTCCTTTTTGAACAACACATTTTCAAGATTTGATCCAATCCGATAGCCGGAATCAGATTACTTTTGAACAACACTGAACTTTTCTGAACTACGGAAGCGGATTAGGGCCAAGCAATAATAAAAAAATAAAACCATCTTGAGATTAAAGTTGTTAAATTTCGAGAAAAAAATCGTTAAATTTCGAGAAAAAAGTCAAAATAAAATGTTGAGAATAAACTTGTTAAATTACGAGAAAAAACTTCTTAAATTTCGAGAAAAAGGTCGAGATAAAATGTTGAGAATAAACTTATTAAATTACGAGAAAAAACTTGTTAAATTTCAAGAAAAAAGTCGAGATAAAATGTTGAGAATAAAGTTATTAAATTACGAGAAAAAAGTCGTTAAAGCAGAACTAAGTAACTTTTTTTACCTTCATAAATAGTTTTCTAAGTCCTTAGGATGGTTAATTGACTTGTAGTGGTGTGTTTGAGGCGTGCACTAACCCCCTCTGGCACGTCTACGCCAGAAAACAGCACTTGCAAGTTGAGCTTCGCCGACCCGACACAATCTCGCCTCATGTTCACGTTCACGCGAGAGTGACAAAATGCTTTACGGTAATTCAAAAACAATGTAAATATTATGACTTTATAAGACAATTTTGAAAATTACCCACCTCCATCGAGTGTACTGTATTTGCAAAACTACCTCGCTGGTGAGCGTTGTAGTCGTTGTAGTCCAGAGCTGCGCTTGGAGTATTTACGACAGTGTGATTCACTGAAGGAACCTGTAGGGGGAGCTTCGCAAATCTTACCGAGTTCCACTTTAAATTACAAGAAAAAAGTCGAGATAAAATGTTAAGAATAAACTTGTTAAATTACGAGAAAAAAACTTGTTAAATTTCGAGAAAAAGGTCGAGATAAAATGTTGAGAATAAAGTCATTAAATTACGAGAAAAAAGTCTAAATAAAATGTTGAGAATAAACTTGTTAAATTACGAGAAAAAACTCGTTAAATTTCGAGAACAAGGTCGAGCTAAAATGTTGAGAATAAACTCATTAAATTACAAGACAAACACGTTAAATTTCAAGAAAAAAGTCGAGATAAAATGTTAAGAATAAACTCGTTAAATTTCGAGAAAAAACTCGTTAAATTTTGAGAAAAAAGTCGAGATAAAATGTTGAGAATGAAGTCATTAAATTACGAGAAAAAAGTTATTAAATTACGAGAACAAATTAGTTAAATTATGAGAAAAATGTTAAATTTCGAGAAAAAAAGTCGAGATAAAATGTTGAGAATAAAGTCATTAAATTACGAGAAAAAAGTCGTTAAATTACGAGAACAAATTAGTTAAATTACGAGAAAAAAGTCGAATTTGTTCTCATAATTTAACGACTTTTTTCTCATAATTTAATGAGTTTATTCTCAACATTTTATCTCGTAATTTAACGAGTTTATTCTCAACATTTTATCTCGACTTTTTTCTTGAAATTTAACACGTTTTTTCTCGTAATTTAATGAGTTTATTCTCAACATTTTATTTCGACTTTGTTCTCGAAATTTAACGAGTTTTTTCTCGAAATTTAACAACTTTAATCTCAAGATGGTTTTATTTTTTTATTATTGCTTGGCCCTAATCCGCTTACGTACTGAAAGGTACGTTTCTATCACGGTGATCCAATCCAATTTTACTTTGAAAAACCATCTCAAAAGTAAGATCGATTACCTGATTCTGGATAGCAAAAAAAGTGTTTCCTTACAGTTCATACTTACAAGTTATATGTCGCATAAATTTTATGTGACATTACTTTTCACTCGAATACCCTCACTGAATCACAAAGGCATGCCGTAAGAAAACCCCATAGAAGATGTACCATCATTACACTATTTATTTCATAGAAATGATTCTATCTGTTATTGCTACGGTAAAAAGTCATAGAAAAACAGCACAAATGTACAAGTGGAAATTTACTTTACATAAATACACTAACCAGACTGACAGATCATACTATGTGCACTACTGCACACTGTACGCATTATCTGAAATATTAATGACCGTCATAATTAACTATTTGATGTGATGCTAGATTTTTTCTTTATTTTCCCCCAAAAAACAGACAAAATAGATCAACCCACCTATGAAACCCATACTACATAACTGAACAAAGATGTACTATCCTTTTATTTTAACAAAAACAACTTAAAGCAACACAACGCACATAGTGTAAGCTCTTGCCCTACATCTAAGAGTGCATCTAAAACCAAAGGAAGAAAAAAAGTTGTACATTTTGCATTCATTAAAACCATAAATCAAGGAAATAAAAACAAGACTTTTACATATGTTTAGGCTTTCAAAAGACATCAGACCAAATGAAGGCTGTGCTTAGGGCCGATTTTATAAAGAGTAGAGTGGAGCAGATAAAAGAATGAATTATCTTTTGAATACTAGCTTTATGCTGACTTTACAAATTAGTAAGGCTTTACTTTTTCTGATTGTTTTGTCCAGCATGAGGTAGCTTAAAAATAAAATTCAAAACTGGGCTACAGACCACTTGCGTGAACAGTCTCTTCGAATAGTGTGACATAACAGGTAGAAAGAAACCTAACTTCAACGCACATGCGCACATATACACAAACTATTATATGTCTATCTGGTCGTTGGAGAAAAAAGCAGGGTGTTTTAAAAGATTAGCACCATTGATTATGTTTTAATGCACAGTAATTTACATACACTGTGGCGACAAGAAAGACGAACACTTGCATGTGATTGTCAGAGTTCAGGGTGCATGTGAGTCAAATAATTGTAGATGAAAATGCTAAAATACTACACTGACGTACAACTCTTGATCCAAATGCATGGGAGGGGAGGGATAGCACCGTAACAATAAATAAATAAAACCAAGACACACTTCTACTTCTGTCGTTTTCGCTGGCATACTCCCTTATGTACCGTTCGGTTCGATTGTGAGATTTTTTTTCCCAGAGGGCTGAGGGTGGAGATGGGAGAGTGTCTGCCGGTCAGTCACAGATGAGTACTGCTAGTGCCTATCAGTGCATATCCTAAAAATACTTTCGGAAGCACTTTTTCTTCTAGTCATAAAAAGATGTCCCACTCAAAAATGTCTAGTTCTTTAGTTCCTCTGTTTCTTTGTTCCTCACTCTCGAGTGTGTGTTGTCTCTCTCATTCTTTCTGCATCCAGGTTTTATCTTTACAAGAAACAGACGGCACCCACGTCCACTCCAAACTCCTGATGTGCTCCTCCAATATCCATAGGTGCGATGTCCACAATGGGTAGGCGTGATGTCTTCTGTGATTTGTACTCGATTACTGTCTTGCTCCATTGTCCTGTGTGTCTCTGTAGGGGCAAAAGACCTCAAATGTAAATGGTCTGTTCACACAGAACATGTTTTGCAATCTACTGCACTGCTTTTCCATTGACATTTCACACTATTTCCATGTTTTTTGCAACAATATTACATTTTATTTACAAGGATCCTAATGCTAGGAATGTGATTATTTTATTTATTTTCAACAATGTGAATGTCTCAGTTGAGCATTACTTATTTTTTATGCGGTACATTTCACTGTGGATTCTTTGGTAAATCAGTCGCAACTTCGGCCCAGGCTTTGCAAACAGATGTTTATGATATGGACTCGACAGTAATGCAACAACATGTAAGTAACTGTGTTAAAGGGGTCATAAAATGCCACTTTTACAAGATGTAATATAAGTCTCTGGTGTCCCCAGAATGTGTATGTGAAGTTTTAGCTCAAAATACCCCACAAATCATTTATTATATAGCATGTTAAATTTGTCACTTTTTGAGTATGAGCAAAAACGCTCCATTTTTGTGTGTCCCTTTAAATGCAAATGAGCTGCTGCTCCTAAGAAGAGGGTGGAGTTTCAAGAGCTAGTGTTAGCACCTCACGCAGACTCACTGAAAATGTCCGTATTGGTGTTTAGCCTTTTATGTTCAAACCGGAGTCAGATAATGATGGAGAGACTCAAGAAGAAGTGACAACATGTAGAATGCAACTGGACGTTTCTGAACGGTTAGTTGATTAATTTATGTAGCTGATGTGGAGTTAACTATCTTAAAGTCATTGATTAGCATATTCTGTCATGATAATCGCTCATGTGGGATCTGTTGTAAGATGCCTACAGAGCCAAATAATATATGCTGCATGAAGACAGAACAGGTATAGTTTAGTTTAATTACAGTTATAACTTATGTTGGCATCTTGCTTTTATGACATGCTATTGTATTTGTGTTACGTACTGTAATGCAGTAAGATGGCCTCACCCCCTTTGTTGCATGTTCTTGGGGGAGGGGTTTATGTAAATTTTAGGGTTTGTGATGTCACTAACCCCAGAAGAAGCGCGTTGTAGGCTCTACCAGCCATTTGTTGTAGTCCTTAAAAAGCGATTTCTTTAAAAGTAAATATCTCCCTTTGCATTGAACTTTGAGCATTGTAACATTGCAGATGTTTTTTATGCTCAAACAGCAACATTACACACTAATAACTAAAATTAAAAAAGACAATTCATAATCAACCACCCCTTTAATTCTAATGCCTGATCTGATATGATTCATGTACAGTCAGATGTTCTTTGTCAATGTGTCAGTAAATCAAACCAGTGATGACTTAACGGCCAACTTCACATTGTTTCTCTTAGTAGGATGAAAATAATGAACTGTGATTAAATTATGAATAGAAAGCGATCAAAGAACGCTCCCTTTGCAATCACTGGAGCTGTCAATCAAACAGCTTGAATTTATCAGTTCTGGACTCGTGCCAAAACTCCCAGTGAAATTTTAATTTACAGTGTGCTTGCACTGTTAGTTATAAAAGCATTCATTAGTGTGCAGAAATCAAGTTGTAATGACGAAATCCATCATTGCTTTCATGTGCTCAACATGTTTGTGATCGGCTACATGTTCATCACGGCCTTTTATTTCTAAATTATGACAATTTTTGATGTAAAAATCATACTAACAATATAAGTGCACCACAGGAAACATTCTAAAACAATAAAACAATGCAGTTCATGACCCCTTTAATCTATTTTTCGTTCTTTTTTTAAGATTTTGTGAAAGACATTAAATTTATTTAACGAACATTTTGCGTGCTGACTGAGGCCGGCAAACTTTGGCAAATGAGTTTTTCTCATTGTCTACTTACTCCCTCTGTATCATTTTGCTGTAATGAAACAGTACAAACTGTTAAGGGTTAGATTCACTTCCAGTGTTTTCTTTAAATTCTTAATTCCCATGCCTATTCAATAGAGGACAAAAGCATTTCCTCACCTTGCAACCATCCTCAAGAACACTATATGTGAAGCGACTATTGCCCTCAGCTCGGATCTCCACATCATTGGATCCCTGCAGCAGAAGAGCCTTCTTCAGGTTGCCATTGGCCTCATCCATATAGGCAATGCTGTTCTTGCAGTGGTAGGTGAGGTTCTGCGAGGCCTCTGTGGACAGCAGTCTTAGGAAGGTCATCTGAATACTTGCTGTATTAGGTGCCAGATTTTCGTCTCCATAGCTAAACTGTGGTAGTGAAAAACGTTCATTAGCCAGAGATGATCGAAATCCTAAAGAATAGTTCTGAAAATGGTCCTAAATCCAATTCAAGAACAGGAAAGTGAGACACTCACATGGAATCCACCATTCATGGCTTCTCCGAACCAAACATGTTTGCGTTCAGCACCCTTGTTAGTCCACCAGTTCTTGCGTGGGATGTTGGCAGGTTTTGGATAGACGCAAGTCTCGCCAGTCTCCATGTTGCAGAACACCTTGATAGCATCAACGGTGCAGCCCTGGTTAGGATCAATCCAGTATTCACCTAAAGAGAGAGACAAAACTTTCTTAATACCACATATTTTCCCTATTATTCACAAGACCTCTTACATGAACTCCACTGTAACCATGCTTCTCTCTGATGCAAACTCACCACTCTTCCAGTCTGGGTGGCAGAGTTTCAGGTCTCTGCAGGTCCGGGTAGGGCTCTTTTTAGTACCGTCAGGACTACGAATGCTCTCGACCTGGTTATTCAGGGATTTCAGAGTGGCATCCACCTCGGCATCATTCTGAAGGTTGCCTTCTGCAGCTTGGTCAGCCCTGTAGGAATCAGGACCCTTTTCAAGCTGAGACAGACCAGCAAAAGCAGACATGTCGATGCCAGGTCCCGGCGGGCCAGGAAGACCAGGGGGTCCAGGATTTCCAGGGGGGCCCTATGGAGAAGCAGTGTATTTTAGTGACACTGATTTACAGTTATGTGTCCTTAATTTTCAGCAGATTTTTTAAATCACAATATTTAAATTGCCTCTATTATGCTTTTTCAGATATTACCTTTCAAGCTTCATGTAGTGTGTAATAAAGCTGTTTGGGAAGTTTTAAAGATCAAAATGCAGATAAATGGAGTTATTGTCTCCAATGTAGGTTTGTAACTAATTTGCATAATGCCAGACAATGGTCTTGATTGGCTGAACAGTGTCTCTTTGCCCCGCCCTCAATCACTGTAGTTGTATCTGAGACTGGAAGAGTTTGGTTCGTGTTGTTCATGTCGAGAAGATGCTGTTTTCTGCTGAGATTGATACGGTAAAACCAACGCCATCGTTACTGTTCGTATCACTGCGAAGCAAGAGCTGAGATTCAGATATGATAATGAGCGTTTGGTTTCTGACCAATCACAGCAGAGCAGCTCTCAGAAAGGCGGGGTTTAGAGAGAACAAATCCTTGATGGAAGCGTTTCAGACACTGAGAGAAAAGAGCTGATGCTGCAGTGGATATTATGAGAAAATTAAAGTGTTTTTGACTTTAGATACATGTAAACCTGCTGTAGTAGACTCAAAACAACATTAGAAACCAGCATTTCCCAACCCTGGTCCTGGAACACCTCCAACAGCACACATTTTGGGAGTATCCATTATCTAACATGCCCATTTCAGGTCTTGGAGTCTCTACTAAGTGACTGATTAATTGAATCAGGTGTGTTTAACTAGGGAGACAAACCAAATGTGAAATGTTGGAGGTACTTCCTGGATACTCCAGGAAGGTTGGGAACCAATGTGTAAATCTAGTTTTCACTTTGGTACTTACGGATGGCCCAGTCTCTCCAGAACGCCCACGAGGTCCAGGGGGTCCAATAGGTCCAGGCGAACCATTTGCTCCATCTTTTCCAGCTGGACCAACAGGGCCTGGGGGTCCCTGGAAAGAGAAAGAAAGTCTGAGTCTCAGCACAGCGTGACCTGTTTGCATAGTCCAAGAGTTTCTAATCCTGACAACCTCCAATGTTTTGTTCCAACCTCTTCCAAAAAACTAGTTTTTAAGACCTTGATCAGTTGGCTCAGGTGTGTTTGAGGTTGGAGCTAAACTTTGGGATATTCCTGGGTACGTACTCTTGCTCCACCGGGTCCAGAAGGTCCAGAAGCACCTTGGTCACCAGGCTGGCCCTGTGTGTGGATTGTACAGGAGTTAGTGCATCACATCTTACCTCAGTATTTGTACATGGAATGCTTTAGTTCAAATGTCACAAAGAAATAGCAACTCACAGGAGGCCCAGGCAGACCTTGAAGACCGGTGAAACCTCTATGTCCTTTCTGTCCTCTCTCACCTGAGTCGCCAGCTTCTCCCTTATCTCCACGTGGCCCTTGTGGTCCCTGTGATTAATGAACATGGGCATTGTAACTGGACGTTAAGTCTACATTGAATTTTATGCATGCACATTGACAACTGAAATGCACAACTGATGTTTGGAGTAAAAAAACGTTATTAAATGTTGTCTTTAGTTGGACATGAGGTTCATAAAAGCTTCTCATGTTCGGAAAGATGTTTGACGCATGTTGCTTCAAATGCATGTTACTGTTCACAGAGCCGTGCTTCACTGACAAGCTGCGCATAAAAAAAATAATCTCAGCCTTTTGCAATTTCATAATCGCACTAAGCGCAATTTTAAGCTAATTTCAGTTAATCGTGCAGCTCTAGTTTCAGCACTTGAATTTTTAGAACTGACAACAAAATAAATAAAGCAAGGAAAAATCCAGAGTGTTATTAAAGTTTGACAAGAAAAGTACTTACAGGCATTCCCCGAGCTCCAGCAGGCCCTGGAGATCCAGAAGGTCCTTTGGGTCCCTGCAGTTAAATGTAATTAGTGTGTCAAGTATCTTCATCTTTTGCCTTGAAATCATCCTTTGAAAATCATAAATCCTTTTTTCTGCCTTATCATTTTCCAGCAGTGCACAGGACAGTGCTGTCCACTCTTCTATGTATTAACGGCAGCTTTAAGACATTATCCCATCCAGCTATACCACTTTCCAGATTTAAAGGGAAATTCAACTGAAGCTTGGAATGTCTCAACACTCATTTTGATTTATGTTTTATAGTGTTTATAGTGAATTAAAGCCACTCATACACATTCCACCCTGTTGAGAAAAAATTACATTGTCAGTGCTGATAAGAATTTCAAGCTGAACCATTAAACTAGTACACAAAATCACTTTTTTAAATCAAGTGATATATTTCTAAAAAAAATGCTGAGAACATTAAACAAAATTCTAGCCTACATTGTTGGTAAAAAATATATATATATATATATATATATATATATATATATATATATATATATTTAATTTAATATGTTAATTTTGAATATGTCAGCCAACTAATCCTTTGAACAGTACCCTTAATAACATCAATAGAACAAACCCTTTTCTAGACACAATGATCCAGACTAATAAACTAACGTTTGCTCATTTTTTTGAAAAGAGCTCTAATAAAAGAGCTCTAGTAATCTGTACTTACGGCCTCTCCTCTGTCTCCCTGTTTACCAGTGGGTCCGACTGGACCAGGGGCACCAGAACCACCTGGAGCACCAGGAGCGCCAGCTGGACCAGTGTCACCTCTGTCACCCTGAACAGAAGAGTCAACAAGCATAAATGCATTGATAATGCATTGATAATGGCTCTGTGATGCATGAACATTATATTCCCCACCTTTATTCCTGCAGAACCATCTCGGCCAGGAGGACCATCAGATCCAGGATTGCCCTGAAAAACAATGTATAATATTAAACTCGCCATGAGCAATTCTTTTAACAGCTATCAATACAATCAATACATTTTCCTAATCTCCATTAGTTGTTTTCTTTCTGTAAATAAAAATGATTTTCAACAAGCTGATCAAATCTGTGAGAGATACAATATAAATTGGGAAAATGCAGCAACGGTACAAAATCAATGACGGGCCGCCACATCTGTCTCATCATAGGCAATTAGCGAGGATGCTTCGCGATCCCACTGTACAACACATAGACAAGTCTTGACTGGCAAAACATGCCATATGGTCTTCAGCATGTCTTTGACGAAGATGGGAAAATTATTAACCTTGCTCAAAACATTCATAGTTTTCAGTCATGTGACTAGTGTGGAGACCTGGAGGGCAAAACATCCACAGAACTGCAGCACAGGCCTGTCAATCACGTGAAAACTATGAATAGGCTCCCCACATTTTATGTGAAGAATTGGGAGTGCATTACCCGCCTCAGCAACTCCTGGTTTACTCAGTCAGATGTTGATTGTGAAAAGTGAGTGTTGTAAACTGCACCAGAATGGAGGCCGATTGGCTCAAGTGCAGCATGGCCTTACATACAGGTTTGATTAAAGATTACAAGGTCTAAAAAATTAGTGAAATTATATATGCATAGATTAATTATTCACAGTAAGACCAGTAGCATTTATTAAAAAATGGATAGGGTCAATTTGGATTTCATGCAGACTTTAATGTCTTAAGAATTTATTGTAAGGATTTTGACCCGTGGGCATTCAAGTGGGATCCAGATGTGGGTTGAACCAGCTGCTTTGAAGTTATTTATATTGTATAGTGCTATATATATATAAGTGCTATAAAAATTAATAAAGCTTTTGTAGATGCTGCAATTTGGAACTGGGCTTCTTGATCTGGTCTAAGATAACTGGTTTTGTTGGTCATGTCCCATGTAACACTTTCTGTTGGTTGCTAAATTCAGATACTGATCAATAAGATCAGAGACTGAAGTATAATTCTTAGCTGTTTTAACATTCAAATCTGCTACCATCTTTACTAAATCAAAAGCACTGAAATATTGTGTAGATATTTCATCTGAAAAATGTAATTCAGGTGTGGCCTCAACTGTGTGAGATCCCAAAAGGTTTGCATATTTTCCTTGGTTTATTTTACAGGTTGATTTTAAAGGGGATCTATTATGTCCCTTTTCACAAGATGTAATATAAGCCTCTGTGTCTCCAGAATGTGTCTGTGAAGTTTCAGCTCAAAATACCCCACAGATCAATTTATTATAGCTTGTCAAATTTGTCCCTATTTGGGTGTGAGCAAAAACACACCGTTTTTGTGTGTGTCCCTTTAAATGCAAATGAGCTGCTGCTCCCGCCCCCTTTCCAGAAGAGGGTGGAGCCTTACATTGTTCAAATCGGAGTCGACACTGATGGAGAGACTCAGGAAGAAGTTACAACTTTTAGAATGAAACTGGACGTTTCTGAATGGTTAGTGGATAAACTGATGTAGTTGCTGTGGAATTGATTCAACTCATCCACTAGCATGTGCCGAGACTCTAACGAGACTCTAAATAGTGTTCTGTGCTCGTCTGTGCAGCCAATGACAGAACAGTTAGCATGCTTTGCTTAAACCTTTGGTGTTAGAACTGGTACACCGTTGTTGTTTGCGAAAACAAAATGGTGGGTGGAAACGTGCAGATTAAAGGGTGGTAATATTACAATAAGATCCCTTCCTACTTTACAAGAGAAAGCAAAATCTGAGCGGCTCGTTTTTTCACATGCTTGTAGAGAAAGGCTTGCCAAAACAAAGTTACTGGGTTGTCTCTTTTCACATTTTCTGGGATAGTAGATGCACCAGGGAATCGATTATAGCACTTAAACATGGAAAAAGTCAAGATTTTCATGATATGTCCCCTTTAAGGGTGGTGTTGGAGTAAATCACCACGGTTGTAGCGTACCTCTCTCCCAGGCTCTCCGGCAGCTCCGGTCATACCCGGCGCTCCCACAGGTCCAGGTGGTCCACGGTCTCCAGATCCTCCGGGAGCTCCTTGTTTCCCAGGCTCACCCTGTGAGGGGCATTCATCAATCGAAAGTGATTCAGTTACATCTACCCGTGTTAGCTATGTAGTTGCCCATATAACATTTGTCCTTTGTTATTAACTCTTTCCCCGCCATTGACGGAATTTTCTGTCAATCCATGTTTTCACTGTTATACGGTTATGCGCTATTACCGATCTTCTGAAAGAGTACAGAATCGTTCGATCAAAACACAGTGAAGAAGAAGCAGAAACAAATGATAGAAGCATGGTGCCCCTGGTTGAAAATAAATAACCATATTCCTAGCATTAGGATCCTTTGAAAGGTAATGTTATTTTAGTCCTGTATCACTCTTCTGTCGTGATTTTTGGTGAAACTGTGAAGACTGCTCATCTCTGTGGTTAATGGTGCATGAGACAGAGCAAAAGTGTCTCCATATCTTGCATAAGATGCATTCACAGCAAAGGTATGTGTTTCATTGGCGTATCTGATCATAAAACATGGAAAAGAATTCTGATTTTATTATCAGTTCGTCATATTCACTGGAAACTCAACAGCTGGTAAAGTATGTTTACATAAAGTTCACATTAAAGGAAAATCTGATAAAAAGCGCATGACTGACAGTGATTCCCCCATCACTGAACCATCACAAATATTGATGTGTTTTCATCATTACGACATTAAATGTCAGTGTGGGACTCACAGAGGGTCCAGGCAGGCCGGGGAAACCTCTTTCTCCACGCTGTCCAGGGAGTCCAACAATTCCACGCTGACCAGCCAGACCCTGAGGACCTGAAGGCCCATCTGGACCCTGGAACGGGACAGAAATGGTATTATCCATTGATGAAACCTAAAAACAGCTTGTCGACTAACAGCTTAATGTCAAGTTGCAGTAATGCAGGAATGGGTGAGTTATTACTGAGGTCAAAGTTGAAGCACATTTAATGAGATCCAGTAAAGCTACATACGGGAGGACCATCTTCTCCAGGATCTCCCTTCTCGCCAGGAGGACCAGCCGACCCACGCAACCCAGCATCACCAGGTCTTCCAGGAGGACCACCGTCACCACGCACACCCTTTGGACCATCTTTACCAGGAGGGCCAGCAGGACCAGCAGGACCCGGGTTACCCTGAGAACAGACATTAATATGTTCTCATGAAGAAACTGTTAATAAATGTACTGAGGGACATGATGGATATAAAGGTTTTAGCATTAATAATATGTGTTCTCGGAACATCAATTACACTAATTAAATGTTGTACACTGAGGTATTTTGCCTTAGTGAACAGGTCCACTGATTTACTTACATTGGGACCAGGAGGTCCAACTCTACCTGCGGCTCCAGGGAAACCTGTGGCACCCTGCAAAAATCATAAAAATAAACATTTAGTTTCAAGATCTACATTTACAAAGAACACCCATTGGTTTGCACTTACTGGAGGTCCTTGAGCACCACGAGCCCCTTTCGGTCCAGACACACCAGTTGGTCCCTATAACCAAAGCAGGAATACACAACGTGAAGAAATACAGGCACGCTATCGAACAACAGTAACGCAAATGAAAATGGCTGATGTTACCTGAGGACCTGGAGCTCCTGAAGGCCCCTGAGGGCCCGGTGCACCGGCATCACCCTTCTGTCCACCTTCACCCTGCTCTCCCTTAATGCCAGGCTGTCCATCTGCACCCTAACACATCCAAAAAATTCATTTAACAATCAATGACACTATTAAGGGGATCCATTCATCTTTCTTTAGTGTTTAATGATGCAGTTTGAGCATGAAAAAGCTCTGCAAAGTCACAAAGTCCCTCCAGTAGTCTTGACTTTTCTTCACAATTTTCCTCATTTAAATAATTCATATGCAGAATAAAGGGGCGGGCCTGGTTGAGTTAGTTAGTAGTTTGTTGAAACTGGCTGTTATGTTAAGGGGCGGGACATTTCCCAAACACGCTGGAAGCACTTGATCAATCACAACATACTGCTCCAGCTGACCAATCAGAGCACATTGTGCATTTCAGAAGGAGGGGCTTCATAGAGACAGGAACTAAACAGAGCGTTACTGACAGACTGGGAAGAGAGGAGCTGAACAATGAAGAATATGAGGAAAATAACCAACATTCAAGCAGGGAAACCTGCTCTAGTAGAACCCAAATCAAGATCAAGACTTGTAAAAAAGCATATATGCCCCCTTTAATAATGGTTAGCTGTTAGTGCTCTAACACGCTCTAAAAGGACAACTATGCCATTTGTATCATTAACTCTTTCCCCACCATTAAAGAGTTATCTTGACTTTTATGAGAAAATGTTTCCTGCCATGGACAAGATTTTACAGCTTTCTATGTTTTCACTGTAGGGGGCGCTATTACGCATCTTCTGAAAGAGTACAGAATCTCCTGATCAAAACACAGGCGAAGAAGAAGCATAAACAAACAATAGCATATGTAAGCAGATGCATACGTAAAATAACATGATCATCAACATTTAACAGCGTATAAATCAAAACTGACTAATGTTACCGAATTAATGTTGACCCGGGACGAGCTATAAGACTGTGCCGACGGGGAAAGAGTTGCAACTGTTCATTTGTCATTTATAATATTCAACATTTATAATAAATCTGTCTTGATTGTAGTGTTTGATTAAAACAGGTCTATTCATTACTGAATGAATGACAGTTGTTGATTTTAATTTTAATAGAACTGATATTTTTCTGCATGTTCCTCTACTAAATTTAATTAAAAATGTCCCAAAAAGAGTTCACAATGCTTAAAAACAGAGATGATCGATTTCACTGGCAAACATTCTCACAGCTCCAGCTCACGAATCAGCTTGACCACTGAAGATCTTTTAGAAGGACTTAAAACTTTAACTGCACAAATACAGTCCTCTCAAATCATGCTACAAAACTGCCATCACTGCCATACTGTTGTGGAAACAGTTTTAAACGTCTGGGACCAATGTAGAGACAAGAGCCGAACAGACAGCAGAAACAGAAACAAACCGTATTAACTATGTTCTGATGTAATTACATCATTCATGATTTGACAGCACACTCGTCAGCCTTCTTATACTGAGATCTCAGTGCTAACTTTATCAAACAAATATACGATCAAGCAATTATAAGCTCTGATTTCTCATCATTTGCACCATCTTCCCCACTTCAAAAATGAGTTTCATTATTAGTTGGGAAACCTCTAGGTCAAAGAAATGTTTAATTGTGGGCTTTGTTTGTGCACTGAGAAACTGCTATTCCTGTAGTTTGATGGTAATGTGAGAGACTTTATTGTCAGGCAGAAATAAAGAAAAACAGCAGCTATTAAGATTGTACTTACAGGTGGACCAGCAAAACCAGCAGCACCAGGAGGGCCAGTCTCTCCTCGGTCACCCTGTTAAACAGATAAAGCCTCGCTTTTAGTATATATGATTCTTGTATTGTATGTGCCATACCATCAGCTAAAACATAAGTGATATAGTCTATACATGTTGTTCATATTACATTCTTTTCCTAGAAGTGTACAACACGATATGTATAAAGCATATACATACTTTTGTACATGGATTACTAAGTTATATAAATGTAACTGTTGATGATTTGACTCCATTCATCCATTCATCTATCCATCTACATGTATGTGTTAATATGATGTTCTTTTCTAACTGTATTATGTTATGTTGCTGTCTTGCCGCCAGCCAATCACTGCACTGCTTTGATCACAGTTCAAACATCTGCCCTTTCCACAAGAACTTAACCAGATTTTTATCCAAAAATGTGTTTGTGTTTGAAGATCCGAAATATCCAAGATGCCCGGAAGTGATCTTCACCCTTTATTCAAATACTATTAACAAAGGTTTTGTAAGCATATTGCATAGTTATCCTTAGAGTCAATTGTTTTATTTGTGATAATAATGCCCCAACACATGCCAAATTGTGTGATAATTTTTGGCCAGGCTTTCATACAAAAAATTATGAACACATGCAATTATGAACACATTTGCATAGTAAAATAAAACCTGTAACTGTAGTTTGCCTTTTTTGCCAAATAATTGTGTCAGATAAACACTCTAACCAAGTTTAGTGTTTCTTTCTTCTCTCATATTTAAAATATTTTAAAAATCCAAAACATTTTACGGTTTAATCGAACTTGTAGGTTCATTAAAAACAAATAGCATCCCCTCCGGACGTCACTTTTGGCTACTACTGCATGTCATATCATGTATTATGTGAGGTATAATGAACTCGGACCAGGATTCATACGAGATGACGTCGGTATGAAGTTTCATGTCATCTCTGAGCAATAGAAGATCACTGCTCGCAATGCATTACATATACAAGTTGCAAAAATATGCTGATTTAGATGGAGAATGTATGGAAAGTAGAGCACAGGTCTCTGAATACTGATATAGTGTGTGAGGGACTCACAGGAACGCCGCGAGTACCAGCAGCTCCAGACGGCCCTGCCGGTCCAGATTCTCCCTGAAGAACGAATGAGCACAGAATCAGACTCAGTTATGACTAAACGTGCGATGCAGTGATTAATAATGGATATTCAACACAGAAATGAACTAATAATAAACTGTAAACTTCAGTACCTTTTCACCGTTGGGTCCTGCAGGACCCGTAGGACCAATTGGACCCGTTAAACCCTGTAAAGACACAAGAATTAAGTTCATAAACATCAGCAGTTTGACTCTCAATTCACATCCATCCATCCGTCCAGATCTGAACTCATAATTTAATTTGTGTACAGCTGACACACTGCAACATGCACACGTTACACATGATGTCATGTGTTTATGTATTCAATTTCTGATTCATGTATTGAATTATATACTGTAGACCAGTGATGACCAGTCGCTTTAATACTGCACAGGAAGCCTGGCTTCATCAATAAATTTAGCAATATCATTTATCTATGTATAAATAACCTCTGTATATTACACATTACTCAACTATTTGACCAAATAAAAGTGTGAAATATAACAGGGCACTAGCACACTCTTAATGATCTGCTTTACACAATTCGTGTGCAAGTGTTTTTGACCCTCTTGTATCCCATGAGACATGAGACATGAGACAATACAATAGATGTTAGTACTTTAATCTGTGCTTGAAACACAACAGCCAAACACAGATGTAAAAAATCAACACAAAGTCAATATGAAAAATTCAGAATTTGTTAGTATCTATTGGAGGAAAAAAGATGTTTCATCATCTTACTCTTGCGCCGTCTTTCCCAGGAGCTCCTTCAGGTCCTTTCTCACCATTGTCACCCTGTGATACACAGACAGTCAAATCTTATAACTGATCTTATGATATCTTGATATCTAAATACATTGTGAGGAGAATACTAAACAATAATGAGCGTTTAATATATATAGGCATAATCTAGGCTATTTCACACTCAAGTATAAGCATAAATCTTACAGCAAAAGTAATGCTTATGAATGTGTTGTGAAAAGAATAGCAAGGAGACATTTTAATTATTTATTAATAAAGTAGTGTTTTTGAGTCGGTGTCAGCTGCAAACATGAAGTTGACGATGCTGCCTCACCATCTCCGCAGTATAGACATGCATATATAGAGAAATGCACCTTTCATACGGATTGTTTCCGATTTGAATTGATTCATTTAAAAGTAGACATTTCAAGCTTTCTATAGATATATTTCTGTCTGTGGAGCAAGTATACACTGAGTTTCGGTTCATTTTTGTGACATGCTCCAGTTCACAGAGACCGAGACGGCAGAAAGCGCATCCTGTTTGTTTTCTTTATTTTACAAAGACACAACATTTTCTTGTTATTGTGAGTTTACACAAATAATAGCCCTTTACAGTTTCGAATGTTGGATTATTTTTATCTGTATGACCAAAAATGATGGAATATTTTAAGTTGTTTCCACTGATATCAGGTAAACATGCAAGTGATCGCGCTGGCGCCTCCACCTCATGCAGTAAGCATGCTATACTTCAGCTTCCACACGCCACACAAACACTTGGATATGCACCTAATATTAGCACACATTTATCTAGGTTGACGTTAGAGCGAGCAGCCATTACTACTTACTAATAACATTTTGGTCAACTAAGCCTCTTCTAGTCGACTAACAATTAGCCGAATATTCGAGGCGAATCCTTGCAAATCCGTTTCATCTGCCATTAACTACTAAGAACTGTATTCTACACACACACACAGACCTATCTATGTGCAGAAGTACTTTAATAATCAAGACATTTTCATAGAGAGCGGATCTGAATAAATCTCACAGAGATGTTTAGTTGTTGCACTTACTCTGTCGCCCTTTGGTCCAGGAATCCCAGAGGTCCCTCTCTCTCCAGGCATCCCCTGTAATCCCGGAGGTCCCTGAGCACCAGGAGCTCCCCCCGGACCAACGCCGCCCTACAGATGAGCAGAACATCACAGACACACAGTTAGAGCCATACATCCAGTGAAAGTGGCACAGAAACAAAGCAGGAGATTTTCATGGTTATCTCTGTCCCACTGATCTGCTTACCTTGGGTCCGTCGGTTCCTGGAGTTCCTGGAAGACCACGAGGCCCCTGGAGGCCCTGCGGCCCTGCACCTCCTCTCTCTCCTGGGAAACCACGCTCACCCTAAGAAGGACAGGAGAACTTTAACACAGGAGAATATGATATACTTAATAAAGCAAAGAGAAAGTGAAGAGTTGAGACTCACTCGGGGTCCAGTAGCCCCTGCGGCTCCAGCCTCTCCTGGAACACCCTGAATGAGCAAAGACAGACATGCCACTTTATTACGCTTCTATGTGCGGCCAGCAGAATAACAAGTAAAGTTTCTTCGTCAGATTCAGGAACTCTCACCTGATCACCGGGTTTACCTCCTTCACCAGGGGGACCAGGGGGTCCGGGCAGACCCTATGAACATAATAAACATCAGGGTTATGTTTACTAACAAATATTATGACATTCAAACATGTTATTAAAATAAATGGTCCCATTTTATATCAAGTGTCTTTAACTACTACCTACTAACATTTCAATTAAGATTACACTTTATTTTGATAGTCCACTTTCTTCTAACTACAAGTAACTACATGTCAACTAGCAGTCATTAGAGTATTAGTAGACTGTCTGCTTAAATAAACTTTATTTTGATGCTCCTCAACAGACATTCTACTGACTATAAGTTGCAAGTACAAGTCAACTTATTCCACTAACCCAAACCATAACTTAACATTCTACTAATACTCTAATGACTGCTAGTTGACATGTAGTTGCAAAGTTACTTATAGTTAGTAGAATGTCTAAAGTGGACTATCTAAATAAATTGTAAAGTGTTTTTACATTGTACTTATATTTAGAAATACTTGCATGTAATTACATCTATAAATATAGCTGCGAACAGCAATTATTGAGGCTTAAGCGCTATAAGGCCTTTAAGCACATGCATAAAAAGGTATTATGTTTTATTTAGCAAGCATGTAACCACTTAGATCACAGATGGAAAAGACCATTTACATCCAATATAGGCAATTTATTAAGGAAATACATGGTCTTTAAAGCTTTTCATCAGTTATAGCGCCACCTATGGTCTGATCTCCATAAACGTTTGCATGCTTATTTAGAATCATATTTCACATATGCTCACCAATTTTCGTGAAGTTCAGAGTTTTCGTTTAGGAGTTACAGGCTTTTGCATGCACTTGGCCACACCTATTTTGTAAATGACCCTGTTATAGCAAAAGTTCAACTTTTGATTGATAATTATTGATCTAGAGAGTCCAGAGAATTGCACTGTATTGGTTTTATTGAGGTTGAGCAAAAAACCTAGGAAAAGTAGGTTATTCAAAAAAGATTTAGGGTATTTCTGCAATGACCGGATCACTTGACCCTACGCCTAACGGTTGAGGAGTTATGAGCGATTTCCTACTTTTCACCGCTGTAGCGCCCCTGTCAGGCTGATTGGAATGAGCCTTGGTGACGTTGTAAACGGTTTGAGTAGTACCAGCCCTCAAAGTTTCAAGTCTCTATGACTTGTGGGGTCTGCCCGATCACTTTTAGTACGTTCATTATGTCATATAATCGTTGTTACACCACAGCGAACATTCAGATCTGCATTCTGATCCAGAGAGAGCCGTTGTCATGTATAGATATGAAACAGCTTCACAAACAGTCCTCTTAACCACACAGTATCATTATTTCTGTCTTACAATAATTAAGATAATAGTAATGGGTACTGGGATAAAAGTTTATAGTTCAGATATAAACACTGATGTCTATGGTAGCGATCAAAAATAGAGAAAATCACCTTTTAAAAAGTAACTTGATGCTTCAAATAAAGATTGTATCAATTACATCGTTACACCAGTAGGTGGCCACAAGTGACTGTTAAAATATTTATTTGTTATTGAATCATTCATTCAAGAGATTTGTTCAAAAGCGCTGATTCATCCAGTAATAAAACAAGTGAATGAGTCATTGAATCATTCATTCAAACCATTTTTTTTTTTTAAAGAAGAGAGTCGTGATCACTATTTTAAACAAAAAAAATCATGATTCTCATTTATCCAGAACCGTGCAGCTCTAATATAAACCATGACAACAGCTGTCAGTTGTTCAGTGATCTGCAGCATTCACACACTCACCTGGAAGCCCGATGGTCCGGGCTGACCCTGCTCTCCTCTCTCTCCTGCGGGACCCTGTGAACATCACATCATCTCAGTGCTCATTCCTTCATAACCTTACATAAGCATGTGACACACACAGAGACACACTCACAGCAGGTCCGGGGGGTCCAGCAGCACCCGTCTCACCATCTTTACCAGGCAGACCCTGCAGAGGACAACACATCCGTCACTACACTGTTGTGTGATGTGAAGTAAGGCTGAGGTGTGAAAGAGTGTGTTGTATGTTGCTGACAAGCTCCTCTAGTTTCTGTAATACGTGTTCACACCTGGTATTACAGTTTTTTACAATCGCTAGGATTACATTTCTACAGTAATACCATACTGAAATACTGTATATTCTGAATCTAAAAATGAAATACTATCAATGCAATTAGATGTAGCTGAACACACACAAGTGTTAGTCTTTCAATTTCATTACTATCTATACAAAAGATTAGGAAACTATGGAATAATAATAGTGAACTATAAATAGTAGAGAGCGTCATTCTTGTTTTGTAAAGAAATTTTACAAAAGAAAACATTGTATAATGCTCCTGTTGTTAGTTTTTTTAACTGTTTTTGTTGGGTAAAAGCTTTGCTAGTGTTCTGGAAGAATGGGTTGATTTGAGATGTGAATGAAGTGATTTGGTAGTTTTAGTGCATTTTGAATGTAAAATTAACTGCTGTGAAGCTGAAACTGTGTGAAGAGTTTGGAAAAAGTGATCAAGTATTGAGAAATGTGTCTTAGTGATTGTAAAAAACTGTAACACGTGTGTGTGTTCAGCTACATCTGATTATTGTGATATTATTTTTTAGATTCAGAAAATATTTCAGTATATTCTGTATGTATGCAATATAGCAAATTTCTATCTTGTTCATTTTCATTTAACAGTTTTAAAAAGTGAAAAATCTATGATATGAAAAGATTCACTGTGTGTTGTGCCACTATAAATTATCCACAGTGAAGCTGTGAAACTGTGTGAAGAGATAAAAGATGAAAATCAAGATATGTGTACTTGTGAAGAAAAATTACTTAAAATATTTAGCCTTGTTTACTTAAAAATTATCACAATTAAGTGAGTTTTAGCTTAAAATAAGAACAAAAATCACCAAATAATCTTGTTTTCCCTTTGAGTTGTTTATTTACCAGACCCCACTAGCAGATATTTGTTCTTGTTTTAAGCTTTAACTCACTTAACTGTGATAATTTTGAAGTAAACAAAACTTAATATTTTAAGTAAGTTAGAAAATGTTGCTTCTCCAGTAAATGTATCTTGATTTAAGAATGTTTAGATATTTGTGCTGGAAAACAAGACAGAAATACAAAGGAAGAAAATAATTCTATGTTGCAACTGTACAAATGTCGTCCTAGTCTTTTGAAAAATCTTCTTACACTTCCAAGAATTTCACTCTGCATGCTCCACCATGTGCACTTGACCATAAAGCTTTGACTTGATTTGAAATAAAAGCCAATCACTAGTTATGCATGTTTTCTTTATAATGTCACACATGCTATTTTTCACTTTGTAAATTACCATTTACCCAAATCTAAGTTTAGTAATGTTGACTGAAATATATATATGAGTGCCACCGACATGAATCCAAATGTCCAGTTTTCCTTAAAACACATCACAGTTTTAGCTCTGGGAGACAGAAACTGCCAAGAAACACTGCCAAGAGAGCTCAGCGCCGCTAATGAGAAGGACCAACGCTCAGTCGCATTGAAGATTAGTCAAGCTGCTCTGTTTCCACTCTGTTTTGCAGTGTAGATGTGTTGAGGACTTTAGAAAGCAAAACTTACACGCAAACCCGGAGCTCCAGCGAGTCCCTTCTCTCCAGCCTTCCCAGCCTCACCCTGCAGCGAAGAGGAAGACGCCTGATGTAAACTGCCAGCATTTAAGTCATTAAGATGCAGAGCAATAATACTTGTTTTCAATTATAAATAGTGTTTAGCATAATAATTAATAACAAAATAAGACCAGGAATGAACACGGTCAAGTTGCCGTAATACACACAAAACAAACAGACATGTATTGACAAGAGATTTCATGTTTACATTGCCACCCTTGGGTCCAGGGAATCCCATCACTCCTGGCTGACCGCGAACACCCTGAGGTCCCGGGGGTCCTGGACGGCCGTCTTCACCAGCAGCGCCCTACATCTCGACAGAACATGACCGTTATTCAAGATCCAAACATATTACTAGAGTTCATCGTGATTTCAAAATAAAAGTTTAAACCCTCGATCTGAGTTTGTATTGTTTTGATGTCCACATATTCTTGTTCAAGAAATTACCAAATATTACTGCCTCATTGTTATTAGATATGTATTTTAAAGGCTATTATTTGCTTAGGTCTATTTTTATTACCGCAAAAAATATCAGATAACTTGATTAATCATCAAAATAATCATCCCTAATATAGTCAAAATATTGGCTAATAAAACCACGTTTACTCACAGATGGACCGACTTTGCCCTGTGGACCGGCATCACCGGGACGTCCCGTCAGCCCCTGCGTAACGAGAATGCCCATGATTATGACAAACATGTATGATAAGAATCAAATCTGTTTGAATTGGCTCTGCAGACAGATGGACTGATTTACCCTTGCACCAGGCAGACCCGGCTCTCCAGGCCGTCCTGGATCTCCGCTGGCTCCCTTAGGCCCCGATACGCCCGCAGCTCCACGCTCACCCGGAGCGCCCTGCAACACAACAGGAAATTGAAGAACATTTTTTTTCCATACTATGGTAATCAATGGGGACCAGCAACTGTTTGGTTACCTATATTCTCCAAAATATCCTCTTTTGTGTTCTGCAGAACACAGAAATTCTGGTAATTTATAGCTTTGTTCACACAAACATCATAGCGGTAATTTACCAGTAATGTTACATTATATCCAGCATTAAATTCTGGTAATTTTCCAGTAAAACAAACAAAAAATATAGCTGCAAGCAGCGATGATGGTCCCAAGCCCCGGCGCCACCGCCACCCCGGTGGCTTGGGGAAACTTGTGCATGGCGGGCAACATACAATACAATCTTAATTTAACTTTAGTTAACTTAACTTAATTTAAATCAAACAATGATTTTACAGGACATGAGGCACGTTGTTTCACGTTGACTGAGTTTGGTGGCGATTGCATGAATCTCTTACGAGAACTACTTAAAAACTCAGAGCCTGATTATTCAAAAAATCCACATTCAAACCAAAATAGCTGACTTTCTGTTGGTCGGAGCTAATGACTGTAAATAAGAAAGTTGTCCGGCTTGATGAGAACAATATATATACCGAGTTTGGTGACTGTAGGTAAGACTAACCCCAACTTTTATCAAAAGTTGTCACTATAGAGCCCCTCTTCCCCAACCATTTATATGGCTTTGCCCATGTCTACTGACTGGCAACTCTGATTGTGTGTGTCAATTTGAAGCATGTTAAGTGATTCGGAAACCCCCATAAGGAATATTAAAGTTTAATGCGTTGCCATGACAACAGTATTCAAGATATCAAGAATCCTTTCACAAATAAGGTGATTTCAAAGCATTTTGAAAGTGACAGACTTCCTGCTGCCAGTTGGTGGCGCTATGACTTTGACTCACAATAGTCACATTCATGTGATTGGCCTCCTACAACGAACACACAGCTGAAGTTTCATCAAAATCAGTTTATGTATGCAGAAGTTATAACACACTTCTTGTTTCCCTTTTCTCGCCATAAATTTGTTTCAACGCCATGGCCAAACCGTTTGAGATATCAAAAATCCGCTCACAATTTAGCACCCTCAATGTCTTGACTTCATGCCGACTAAGGATGAATTCCTTAGGAGGAGTATATCAAATTCCAGAGCATGTGTTTTTCAAACAATCCTATATAGCTGACTTCCAAAAGTGCCCGAAAGGTCAAAAAAAAGAAAAAGAAAAAAAAAAAAAAGGTACCTAAGTAAAACAATAGGACCTTGGGAAAGAGCTTGGGCCCTAAAAAACTGTGTGTAAAAGGGACTTTTGCATTTTGAGCATGGAGTCTCACCTTTGGACCAGCCAGACCATCTTGTCCAGGAAAACCTCGATTACCAGGAGCTCCCTGCAGAAAACACATTGTTAAAGCTTATTAATAACAGAATGCAGTACAACACTTCATCTGATAGAACTAGAAACACAACAGCCCTCTCTAACCAATGTGTTTGAGAGAATATAGTTGCATGCATGGGTCATGTGTAAAATGTTACACAAGACTCAAGAGAAGCAGATGAAGTTCTTCAGTATTGCTAAAGATCAGATATGAGGCGACAGTGTCTCACTCTCTCTCCAGGCGGCCCGACGGGTCCAGCAGCACCAGGCTCTCCTCTGGGTCCTCGCTTACCTTCCTCTCCGGCAGGACCAGGGGCACCTTGAAGACCAGCGCTACCCTAAACATTAAAACATTCATTTTCATTTAACTATGACACATTTAACACTCATACACACATTGCATCCTCTGACAGACAGCACATAAACACACTGACAGAAGGTTTAAATACTAAAAACTGAAGTTTTTGCTTGCATCTATAAACAGCAGCTGTAAAATCAATATTTAAATTATTATTTAAAAACATTTTTAAAAATGTAAACTGAAACATTATTTTAATGTGACATTGTTTTACGTTAGAAGACATTATGGTAACACTACTTAAATGCATTATAAAAGTATCGTAATGCATTAATTATGACTTTGTAATGCACATTGTAATGCATTTTATGATCTCATGAATAACTGTAACCACAGTTATAATAATGTTTACAGTCCGTGCAATCAGCTTTGTTTGTAGTGAAATACAGTGTTGCAGATATTGAAATTATTATGATTTTGAAGGCTATGAATGACTCCCAAAGTGAATGTGAGGACTTACAATTTCTCCTTTAGGACCAGCTTCACCCTTGAACCCTGCGAGACCCGGATCACCCTACAGACAAACACACATCAGAGCCAGACTATTACTGCAAATCATGAAGCTCGTGATCTGATCTGCTGTCAGCATTATCAGAAAGAGGCCAAAATATATTCTGAATGATAATCACTGGTGGAACTGAAGGGTCTATGAGTGGGTGATGTGAGTAAAATCTTATTTCGCGACAAGAGTTGCCTAACTGTATTATTCAAGAAAAAAAAATGACTCCTTGTGCTTTTAATAACACTTCATTGTCAAACATGTCCCACTCTTTATACCGCTAGCCTGTCAATAACTTTAAGCAGTTATTCAGCTTCACAAACAGTCTTTTCAAACACACATTATCATTATTTCTGTCTTATAATAATTAAGATTATCACAGAAGTACTGGGATAATGGTTTATAGTTCAGATATAAACACTGATGTCTACAGGTAGCGATCAAAATAGAGTAAATCACCTTTTAAAAAGTAACTTGAAGCTTCAAATAAAGATTGTATCAATTACATCTTTACACCAGTAGGTGGCAACAAGAGAATGTATTTGTCATTGAATCATTAATTCAAAAGATTTGTTCAAAAATGCTGATTCATCCAGTAATGAAACAAATGAAGTCTTTATGAGTGAGTCATTGAATCATTCATTCAAGAGATTCATTCAAAAACTCTGATTCATCTATTAATGAAGCAAGTGCAGTATTTATGAGTTAGTCATTGAATCATTCATTCAAAAGATTCATTCAAAAACGCTGATTCATCGATTAATGAAGCAAGTGAAGTCTTTATGAGTGAGTCATTGAATCATTCATTCAAAAGATTCGTTCAAAAGCGCTGATTCATCCAGTAATGAAACAAGTGAAGTCTTTATGAGTGAGTGACTGAATCATTCATTCAAAAGATTCATTCAAAAGCTCTGATACATTCAGTAATGTAAAAAGTGAAGTCATTAGGCTTGTTCGAGATTCATTCAGCATCATGGGAGAATCGTGATCTCTATTTTAAACAAAAAAATTGTGATTCTCAGTTTATCAGTTTATCATGCAGCTCTACTGGACACAGTTAGTTAAAGCAGTATAACGTAGAATCAGCTGGTCATTACTGCTAAATAAACCACATGTCTGGGTCGTGATTGCCCTGTCTGTGGTGAATGGTTTACTGAAGATTACCCCTTACTCAGTGGAGGAAGGTCAATTTGAAATGAAGACTGAAACTCACAGACTGTCCCTTGGGCCCCAGAGGACCCGTCGCTCCCTGAGGTCCAGGAGGGCCGCGAGGGCCTGGAAAACCAGGAGAGCCAGAAATACCAGGAGCACCCTGCGGGAAGAAAAGAGCTTCCTCACATGATCTATTGTGTTGCTTTGGGTCATTCAAATGATCAGAAGTGATCGCTGAATCATGTCAAAATAGGAATGATGCTCAGATGGACTACAGAAAAAAACAGCTCATTCACAGTGGAATCACAAATAACAAAGTCTCATGGATATTTATATATACATGTACATACCACTGATCCTTTAGCTCCGGGGATGCCATCAGTACCAGGGTTACCCTGCAGATTGAGCGAGATCACACAGTCAGAGAGTTACCATCTAATGCCCAGTTTACTCGCATCAGTCGCCGTTTGGTCTGTACATTCCACTTGAAAGCAAAAAAATAGAAAAAATAATCCTGACAAAAATTGAGGAATCCTAGGCATCCAGCAACATATAATCATTTTTAATGCAGTTTATTCTAATCTGCTGCATAAATTATTTCAGTTACCGGGCCTAAAATTAACACCTCGCCAAGTGCCAAATGTGAGTAGAAATGTCAGTGTCCTTTCCAGTTGGTTGTCACAAAAGACAATTTAAATATTCAAGTGCAAGAAGGTGCGAAAGGGAGCTCATTTCATGAACTCATTACCCAGAAAGTCCACGTCTCAGACAGCACACAAATACTAAACTGAGCTCTCTTTCACATCTTCTTGCACTTGAGTGGACAAATTCACACAAAATTATGTCAAAACATAGCGAGTATCCTAGTAAACATAGTCAATTATGTCTTAAGTGGATGTAAACAGTTTGAGAAGGTAAACGGAATGTGTACAGTATCAGTATATTGGATCTGTACTTTCGCTCTTAAAGTGACAGCAGCCTAATAGTCTAATAAAGGGCAAAGAAAAAAATCACTCACTGCTCTTGAACTGAAAAACTTTAGTAACTTTAATAAGGATTAATTAATAAGGAACCTGAAAACTACTGTGAGACCTACATGACAAACATGAAGAGCACTGTTTATTTCATTTGTATCTTTGTTGTACTGTATTTATTTGTGCTTTTGCTTGCAATGATTGATTATTTGTTCTTAGTTTATTACTCACTGTTTACTTGTCTTTAATGATGTTTTAAATTTCTATTAGTTAAGCTAGTAGTTTTAGCTGTGGTATCAAAATTGAAATAGAGAATTGTGAACTTGTGACTTAGCCTTTACAATGGCATCCACTGTATAAAAACATACAGTTCACAACTCACAACTTTTAAAACTGTTTTATGGAGTTTTGTGCTGATGTTTTGAGAACTTAAAGACCATTTGACTTTGAATGAACGTTCTATTAGCCTTACTGGAAGAACTTTTGTTCATAGCTTTAAGAGAATCTTGCCAGAAAGTTCTGAGAATGTTCCCTGTTCGCTGCTTAAGTTGGTCTGGTTTAGGGAGGTTTTGGGGTCATGTGAGCTGTGAGACCACCTAAAACCAGCTTTTGCAAGAAAACCGAATCTTGCCACTTCAAATCTTCCATTTACAGTACTGTACAAAAGACTTAGGCCACGATTAGATGATGTTTTAGCAATGATATAATGATAATATATAATTATTTCTCAGTCTCTTTATTAGAATAACCAGAAAATACAGTACATTTGTATGCAGTGTTAAAAAACAGGAAAAAAACAGCTTTTATAGGCTAAAGTGGCAAGTATTTAGTGATCTCCCCTTACACTTGAGCAACAGCAGGAACCGGCTATCTTAAATGGAACGGAAAATTACTGGAAGGCCAAGAAAACTTTCAAAATCTGATGAGAGGTTTCTCAAAGTTTCATTTTTGAGAAACTGGAAGAAGTCCAGGAGGTCACACTAACTACTGATTTTTGCTTAAAGAAGCCATTTTGTTCAGAATTGTTTTTACATTTTGTGTACATATTTCCTGTATTTTCTGTTATTTTCATTAATAAAGAGACTGAAAAATAAATATGGATGGTCATTAAAACACTGCTAAAACAACAAAGCTGGTGGTGGCCTAAGACTTTTGCACAGTACTGAATGTCAAAAACGCTACAAAAAGTTGTCCACCCAACATGCTCTTTCTCCAGTAACATTAATAGAGTTATCTGGTCTTTAATAATGTTCTCAAAATGTCAGCACACTATCTATTCATCATTCATTTACTGTTGTCTAAAACATTTTATTTGGACGTTCATCTAACATTTTTAAATGTTACTATTTGTGTCAGAGAACATTCAAAAGTAACTTTCCCTTAATGTTTCACAAACGGAATGTTGCCTTATCATTTGCCTAACCAAGAATAAAAGTTTTTAAAATATTTAAAAACAATGTTTTCATTGTTCAGAAAAGCATTTTCATAACTTTATGGGAACTTTAGAAAAACGTTCTCAGAACACATTTTTGTTAGCTGGAATGTGTTTCAGTCATGTTTTAGGTCTCATCAGAGTCATAAATTCAGAGTCGTACTGCTTCTACATGGCACAGATTCATTTCAATGCCCAGCAATGTTAACAGCAGGATGTTATAGTTTCTTTACAGCACACTTATTTCAAGCCCTCTGGAGTAACCTGAGGTTCAGTGCCTCGTTCAAGGCCATCATAATAATAATAGTCCTTTTTTTTTTAACTCACAGAGACTCCAGATGGTCCTGGAGATCCAGGGACGCCTGACTCTCCACGGGGTCCTTGAGCTCCCTCGGGTCCACGGGCTCCGGTAGGTCCTGCTTCACCCTATGAATGACGAGAAACAACATGATACATGATGAACTATTTCTTCTCAAGAACAGGTCATTTTCAGTGGCAGGGTTGAACATTAATCTGGTCATTAAAAAGTGTTCATAAACTTGCAGATTATTACTAAATTTGTTGTGTGGATAATAGTCTTAATAGCAGGAAAGTGACAATTACATCACAAAATTCCTCATTTAAATAATTCATATGCAGAATAAAGGGGCGGGGCCTGGTTGAGTTAGTTAGTAGTGTGTTGAAACTGGCGGTTATGGTAAGGGGCGGGACATTTCCCAAACACCAATCACAACACACTGCTCCAGCCGACCAATCAGAGCACACTGTGCTTTTCAGAAGGAGGGGCTTCATAGAGACAGGAACTAAACAGAGCGTTACTGACAGACTGGGAAGAGAGGAGCTGAACAATGGAGAATATGAGGAAAATAATCAACATTCAAGCAGGAAAACCTGTTCTAGTAGAGCACAAAAACAGTATCTTTGGCATCTTTAGCCTGTTACAAGTCATGCATAAAAACACCAAAGTTAATACCTGTGTTTAAAACTAGTGCATCATTAATAATGACACATGTGACAGGAGCTGATAATAAAGGAGAGTAAACGGCTGATTAGCAAAAGAGAAAGGAAGAATTGAGAACTGTCACACCTTCGAACCGGGGGATCCTGGGAAACCGGGAGCTCCAGACGGACCGACTGGACCCTGTTAACAAAAACAGCACGAGGTGAATAAAATGAACATTCATTTAGAGCTACTACAACAGATGATGATGATGATGATGAAGCCTCAAACCTACAGGAGGACCAGCAGAGCCGGGCAAACCATCATTTCCACGAGCACCCTGATCAAACACACACAACAGACAAATAATCAACATCCTCACAGGATACACAAGCATCTTGGTGAACTGAACATAGGAATGTTTCCATTATGCTGTTATTGTGCAAGCAGGTGATATTGATTACCATATTATTATTATCATTATCAGAAACACAGCATATTGATTTACAGTTTACTGCACTATGAATGAGAGAGAAAGACACTGAAGTCTCGTCTCATATGATGCATCCATGTGAACAGCAAGAAAAGGATCTATTTAAATGACTTTATTATTATAACTGTAGACTTTCGAAGATCATTATATATTTTGACTCATATTAACATATCGTGCTGCTGTACCGTTGTTTATTATTATGAAATTCTATTTTTTTCTTCTAGTCATTCATCTACAGTCAAATTCAAATGTCCCACAAACAAAGGAAGTATGTCATATTGCTTACTTCCCATGTCTGAAAATAACATGGATATGGCGAACCAGCAGACCAGCAAATATTTTCTGACTCAGTATTTTTGTCTTGTTTTCCAGCACAAATATCTAAACATTTTTAAATAAAGATACATTTACTGGAGAAGCAAAATAGCATAAGATATTAAGTCTTGTTTACTGTAAAATGCAGTTTTATCTGCCAGTGGGGTCAGAAAAATAATTTTGTTAAAAATATTTAAGATATTTTTCTTGTTTTAAGCCTTAACTCACTCTAATTTGATAAACTTTTCAGAAAGCAAGACTTTCCTTTCCAAAAACACATTCTGGGCATTATGTCATTTTCTTGTTTCTTGATTTAAGAATGTGTAGATATTTGTACTGGAAAACAAGACAAAAATACAAAATCATTTTTCGCAGTAAAAGTGAGGTACTGCACATATGGAGGACAACAAAAATTAATTGAATATATTGTTTGTATACTAGGCATGAACAATACACTAGTTTCTACACTATTTATCAAGCCAATCCCTGAATACTGAATTCATTTCTAATCATTTTAAATAACCAGCTAATATTCATTAAGAATATAGACAAACTATATATTACTGTAATTGTCTAGATTGGCAAAATGTTGGTAAAATATACTTTTTTTTCAACACATGTAACATGTAACTACATTTGTAACTTTAAAGAAGATCTACAGTTATCATTTTCATTCATGGAGATAACATGTGCCATGCTTTAGTGGAGGATTTCTGTCACCCGGTGGAAAACAAACACTTTTAACATGAAAATTACATGAAATTACCACTATAACCAGCAGATGGCTGCAGAGGACCACTCATTAGCTCATTTGCCATTTCCACTCCATTTTTATCGTTCTTTTCGTGCGTCTTGCTTTTGGATTTATTATTAAATGATTATTATTAGAGATGCACAATACTAAATTTCTCCACCGATACCCGATAACGATACCAATAGTTTGGGGGTTCTGCCTTTTATACCTTTTTTTAATTTAATGATCATTTCATTATACTTAATAACTAATCATTACATTTTTAATTATTATATTTTAAAAGAAATAAATAAAACTTTACCTTGTTTCAGATTAATTGGTATAAGTTATAAACACATTACTCAAATTAATATTAACACACATTAACTAAATTCTGAAGATTAAATTAATATTTCTTAACTTTCTGAATGTTATTAATTCATATAACTACATGGATTAAGGTTATAATTAATAGTTAATATTGAACATCAAACTAGTTTCTTAGCATTTTCTTTACACAAAGCCCAAATGCAGTGAATTTTCCTGCCCTCTTTTGATTGACAAGATATATCGGCCCTGACTATCAGCTGTTTTTAAACTATCTATTATTATCCGATATATCGGTGCATCTCTAATTATTATTATAAATTTTTAGCAATTTTATTGCACTGAAGTATGAAGCAAGAGTAGGAAAAGTCACAAAGTCTCATGTCATTTACAGAAAGGTATTTCATTAAATAAATAAGCCCAGATTTGACAGTGGATGGGAAACCATCTTGAATTACTCCCGCAAAGAACTACACAGATGCAGATATTATAACAATCTATCAATAAACACACATTGATGCTACAGAAAACTGAATAATGCAGACTAAAATACGGGGATGAGCCAAAGCCTGTCGGCGGTGTCATATGAGTTTTAAAGAGGACTGAGGCAATCATGAATTAGTGTACATATTACGGAGTTAATCACAAAATTTTAGGGGGGCTGGGTGGAAATATTGTTTTATATTTATAAAACATAAATTATTTGACAGTAATCTACAGAGGAAAGGCTTATAGAATGAAGATATTTGAAGAAGCGAGTGATTCTTACAGCAGCTCCAGACGGTCCCGGACGCCCCCTTTCACCAGGCAAACCGCGTGGACCCTGAGGAACAACACACACACACACACACAGCAGTCATTCATCAAGTGAATATTAACTGTTTTCCCAAAAGATTCCTTTGGAAAAATAAAAAGGAGTCAATAGTTGAATGTGGAGAGCTGCTCAGTTCAGTGTGAGTTTATACTCAGATCTCTGACTTTTGAAGACTTCCAAGCACATTATTGAGCGCACAGTTTGAGACACTATTGTGATCGGAAACTCTAGAGAAGACACATCTGACGTTACTTCAGAGGAAGTCTCCATTCGCCCGCCAATTAATCTCAATGGTGTCTAAACTGCAAAAAATGATGTTCTTGCTCAGTGTTTTTGTCTTGTTTTCCAGCACAAATATCATTTACTGGAGAAGCAAATGACGCAAGATATCGAGTCTTTTTTCCTGATCAAAATGAAGTGAGTTTATGTTTAATATTTGAACAAGTATCTGCTAGTGAGGTCAGAAAAATAAACTGAATTCAAAGGGAAAACGATTATTTTTCTGACCCCACTGGCAGATATCTATTCTTGTTTTAATCTTAAATGCACTTCATTTTGATCAATTTTTCAGTAAACAAGCCTTAATATCTTCAGTAATTTTGCTTCTTCAGTAAATGTATCTAGATTTATGAATGTTTAAATATTTGTACTGGAAAACAAGACATAAATACTAAGTAATAAAGTCATTTTTTGTAGTGTCGGTTCTTCAGAGATCTTGTGTGTGCTTTGCTCTTTCCTATCTGGGAATTTGGTTGCAATATTTATAATGCCATATTTATGCACTTTGTTGTCTCATATATGCTGACGAATGTGTTTCTTCTGAACTCATGGCAGTTTATTAAGTGGCGTCTGAGCGTTTGAGATGCTTTTGGACCTATGTGTGTACTGATGTTTGTTTGAATCTTTGCTCAGGCTTAGGTGCAGGTGTATCTGTTAGAAATGAAACTTCATTCAAGTTTAATTCATTTGTGCAGGAGAACAGCCGAGCGCAAACACCTACCATCGGTCCAGGAGCACCGCTTTCTCCAGGAGAGCCGCTCTCGCCCTGACAGAGACAGACAGAGAGAGAGAGAGAGACGGGTCATACTGAGAGTCAAACACTGAAATACTCACACATGTGATAGTGGAAATGTGAATTGTGAAGATCATACTTTTGCCCCAACGGCTCCAGACTCTCCTTTAGCACCATCGAGACCTGAATATCCCTACACACACCATAGATCAACACGTTTAGCAACACTGTTTACACTTTAAAGTCATGCATTATCACAGCATTATGGAAAAACCATTGATTTTTCATGCACTGGTCAATTTAGAGTCAGTGCAGTGGTAAAAAAAACATACAAAATACACATTTATTACACTTTATCTAATTGTGTCTATAGATTTCAATTCCAATACATATCTTTAAAGGTGGTGAGCTTTGAACTTGGCTTTATCCAGCGGTCAGATTGTGTTCTGGAAATTAGGTAATGCCTAATTTGCATATTTAAACATATTTCAGAAAATTGTAATATAAAATATTAATAGTAGGGCTTTTCACACTGTGCTTAAAGGGATAGTTCACCTAAAAAAATTTAAATTCTGCCATCATTTACTCACCCTCAAGTTGTTCCAAACCTGTATGAGTTTTTTTTGGCATTGTTTTGGCATTGGCGTCGTCAAAGAGCACAAACTTTTAACCAATCAGCAATCAGCAGGCAGACGTGATCATTCATGACTGACGGGTTTTTAGTGTGATAACTTGTAGCTGTATATTCAAGTGATCGCTATGCCAAAGTGGTATAAATATACAGTAAACACAAAGGTAAGCGCATTCTAGTCGTTGTTAATTTTTTGTTGTCGGATTATTATTCCAATCACATATATTGGGCACTTTTTACACTTAAATTGGCTTACTCTTACTGTTGACATTGACAATGATGCATGTGTTTTTCTGAGGGTTAAAGTCATCAGTTAATTTCTTGATTGCTGTTTTGACATAGATTCCACCTGGACGTTTTAGTCATATTTGCTAATTCTTAATGTATTTGATCCATTTTCCTGGGAAATCAATTTATTTTTATTTTATTTTGTCATCATTATTTTGTTTTAAGGAGACAAAGGCATACAGGTTTGGAACAACTTGAGGGTGATGAGGGTGAGGGTAAATGATGACAGAATTTTCATTTCTGGGTGAACTATCCTTTTAAACCCGGGATATAGTCATTCTAAACCCTGCTTTTAACCCTGGGTTAAAAGAATGCTTGACTCTTGTTAGAACCATGTTTTAACCCGGATTATTGTCGTTCTAAACCCCACTTTTAACCCTAGGTTAAAAGAACACTTGACTCTTGTTAGCACCATGTTTTAACCCAGATTATCATCATTCTAAACCCCGCTTTTAACCCTGGGTTAAAAGAACACTCGACTCTTGTTAGCACCATGTTTTAACCCAGATTATCATTGTTCTAAACCCCGCTTTTAACTCTGGGTTAAAAGAAAGCTTGACTCTTGTTAGCACCATGTTTTAACCCGGATTATCCTCATTCTAAACCCCACTTTTAACCCTGGGTTAAAAAAAGATTGCTTGACTCTTGTTAGCACCATGTTTTAACCCAGATTATCATCGTTCTAAACCCCGCTTTTAACCCTGGGTTAAAAGAACGCTCGACTCTTGTTAGCACCATGTTTTAACCCAGATTATCATCGTTCTAAACCCCACTTTTAACCCTGGGTTAAAAGAAAGCTTGACTCTTGTTAGCACCATGTTTTAACCCAGATTGTCGTCGTTCTAAACCCCAATTTTAACCCTGGGTTAAAAGAACGCTTGACTTTTGTTAGCACCATGTTTAACCTGGATTGTCATCGTTCTAAGCCCCAATTTTAACCCTGGGTTAAAAGAAAGCTCGACTCTTGTTAGCACCATGTTTTAACCCGGATTATCGTCGTTATAAACCCTGCTTTTAACCCTGGATTAAAAGAACGCTTGACTCTTGTTAGCACCATGTTTTAACCCGGATTATCCTCGTTATAAACCCCACTTTTAACCCTGGGTTAAAAGAACGCTTGACTCTTGTTAGCACCATGTTTTAACCTGGATTATCGTCGTTATAAACCCCGCTTTTAACCCTGGATTAAAAGAACGCTTGACTCTTGTTAGCACCATGTTTTAACCTGGATTATCCTCGTTCTAAACCCCCGCTTTTAACCCTGGGTTAAAAGAACGCTTGACTCTTGTTAGCACCATGTTTTAACCCAGATTATCATCGTTCTAAACCCCACTTTTAACCCTGGGTTAAAAGAAAGCTTGACTCTTGTTAGCACCATGTTTTAACATGGATTGTCGTCATTCTAAACCCCAATTTTAACCCTGGGTTAAAAGAACGCTTGACTCTTGTTAGCACCATGTTTTAACCTGGATTATCGTCGTTCTAAACCCCGCTTTTAACTCTGGGTTAAAAGAACGCTTGCATCTTATTAGCACCATTTTTTAACCCGGATTATCGTCGTTCTAAAACCCGCTTTTAACCCTGGGTTAAAAGAAAGCTTGACTCTTGTTAGCACCATGTTTTAACCCGGATTATTGTCGTTATTAACCCTGCTTTTAACCCTGGGTTAAAAGAACGCTTGACTTTTGTTAGCACCATCTTTTAACCATGTTTTACCCGGGGTTATGAAACCCTGCTAACCCTGTATTGCAGTATCAGGTGTGTGCAGTGTAAAATGAAGCAGATTTATAATGGCTACATGCTTAGCCATATTATTCCCATGATTTGTACAGTCTCAGAAAAACCACGCGTTGTATACAAACAGCAGTATTTTTCATCCTTTGAGAGGAAAAAAGTCAAAATGGTGGCAGAAAATGTGAAACCTGGAGTGAAAAAGAAATTGTTTCATTCTTACCTTTACAGTTCGAAAAGTCTATTCCAGATAAACTTGATAGTACAATTGTCAAAATACAATGAGGATGCACAATGACAGAGCATTTATGTAAACAGGTTGCATGCTTCAATCGTCCAATCAATGACGCTGACACACACCGTAAACAATAAGAATGTTAACCCAGGGTTAAGAATGTGAAACGGCATCTTATGAATACCCAGGATAAATTGTGAAATATGAGCAATTTAAAATGTGAAGCAGAATTGCCCAGGATTCAGTTTACCTGGGTTTAGAATGATCCAGGGTTAACTAGTTATTTCAAGTGTGAAAAGCCCTATTTTTACCCTGTAGAGACTGACCACTAAAAGAGCACATGATGAAAAAGTGCACTAACTCTGTGTCCCTTGATTCCAGGTAGACCTGGTGTTCCTGGGAATCCACGAGCTCCCTGTGTTTAGAGAGAGAGAGAGAGAGAGAGGTATGAGGTGAATGGAAGTATTCAGACATCTCTTCTTTCTTTCTCTGGCCTAAGGCCACAGCAGCGTCTCACATCTGGGCAAAAGCTTGAGCGCTGCGGGCAGCAGTCACTGCGTCTCTGCACTTCTCACATGACGGATCAAACACTTTAACGCTGTTTCAGTTTAAAATGGTTCACCTGAGGTCCGGGAGGTCCACGTTCACCGCTGTTCCCAGGTTTGCCAGGTTCGCCCTACAAGTAAAAAACAGTGATTTCATACATTCAGCTTAAAATCAAACGTTGAGCTGAGCGGCGTTTCTTCAGTGCTCAAATGTCATCTTGTGGCAGAAAAGTGTAACTACAAACCCAACAGGAAATGAAAGATTTGCATTTATGCTTCTACATCAAAGCTGCAGTTCGCTGGGAACACTTTTTTCACACTTTATACAATACAGATTCTGCCAAAGTTCAGCAATGAACAGGAAAATAACAGTGTTACTGTTGCAAAAGTAATCAGTCATAAAACCAATTCAATTTCAGCTATAAGCAGTTCTACAGAAAACAATGGTGTCATTATTCAACTTAATTCAGTTGAGTGTCGATTCAGTTCAGATCAATAACAGTGCAAAAGTTACTGTCATTATTCAGCTCAGTTCAGTTAAATCAATAATATTGCTGTCTTTTAAACCCAATTTAACAGACATTTTTCTGCAGTACTGACGCTTGAGGACACTGTTGTGTTCACACAGAAATCTTTCAGCGTGTGTCGTGTGTGATGTGGGCAAGAGAAATGGAAGGAATGGAGTCTGAAGAGAAGAACAGCTGGAGTCGCCAGTACTGAGAAAAACACCTTGGAGAAAGTTCACACAACTAAAATTGTAACGTGACGTTCGGCGGGTGATTTGATCGTGTGCCTTTACAGAACATATGAGGACGAATCAAATAACAGTGTGAGCAGGTTAGGCTGACGCTGACGCTGACGTGAGGCGTGAGAATACTTACATCATCTCCTGGTTTTCCTGAGGGGCCAGGAGGGCCACGAGGACCCATTGGGCCCTATCGAGAAAAAAAAAAAAGATTAATTATTAAGGTCCAGACAGATATGAGATATGAGTGAAAACACTGAGAACAATGATAAAGTGTTGACTATGTGCTTTGTGCATTAAAAAATGCTAGCACTTTACAATAAGGTCCCATTAGTTAATGCATCAACTAATAATGAGCAAAACATTTGATACAGTATTTATTCATCTTTGTTAATGTTAAAACCAGCAGTTCATTGTTAGCTTCACATCAGCTCAGGACCATTAATTAATATTAAATGGGATCTATTATGCTTTTTTCCATGTTCATCTTTCTTTAAGTGTGTAATATTGATGTTTTAGCATGAAAAAGCGTTACTGACAGACTGGGAAGAGAGGAGCTGCAACAATAGAGAATATGAAAATGAAAATTGAAATTAAAATAATCAATATTCAAGCTTCAAAACCTGTTCTAGTAGAGCACAAAAACAACATCAAGACTTTCAGAAGGGGCATAATAGGTCCTCTTTAACAGATACAACTTCGATGTTATGTATTAATAAATGTTGAAATTAACACTAAGATTAATCAATGCTTTAGAAGAATTCTTCATTGATTGTTCATGTTAACTAATTTTTACAAATGGAACTTTTTTGTGAAGTGTTACCAAAAAATTCATAAACGAGAGCACTGGAGCCAGCGGTGTGCACCTCGCTGACCTGAACTCAAGATCTAGAGAGGCTTATTATGATTAGGATTATTACGGTTAAATGAAGTGGCATTCGCACACTGGGAGGTTGACTGTAATCATCAGTAATGAGAGTTTTTCTGGAGTGTTTCAGGTTTTTTGGATACGTACGGATGATCCGGGCTCTCCGGCTTCTCCAGGGTTGCCTTGAAATCCTTGTGGGCCCTGCAGCAAATAGAGACCGAATTCACATCACAGACTGTCAGTCCAGTTTCATGCCAGAAACAATATTTATATGATCAGTATGTGTACAGTGAGAAGAAATATTATTAGACTGCTGGAGTACAAGCCACTTCTGTCTGAAACACAGGATGCGTTTGTGTATAGACACATACTCTTTCCCAGAATAACTCTTAGTTTTGATGTAATCTTTGATATAAACAGTATAGTTAATAACAAGAAAACCAAAACAAACATCAAAAACACATATTATGTTCTACTATGTAGAAGAAAGAGATGAATTATCCACCTGCATGGTGGTAATAAAATGCCCTACACTCTTATATGATTGTCCACAGCAGATGCCATGCAACTACGAAAGGCGAAAAAATCAAAAATCACAGCCAATCAGAAGAGCGTGTGGGTGGAGTCTCTGTGCAGAAGGGCATGTGGGTGGAGTCTCTCTGCAAGCGCACTGTGCTCACAACTAAATCAATCAAGAATTACAGCCAATCAGGAGAGCGTGTGGGCGGAGTCTCTCTGCAAATGCACTGCACTCGCAACTAAATCAATCAAGAATCACAGCCAATCAGGAGAGCATGTGGGCGGAGTCTCTCTGCAAGCGCACTACACTCGCGACTAAATCAATCAAGAATCACAGCCAATCAGGAGAGCGTGTGGGCGGAGTCTCTCTGCAAGCGCACTGCACTCGCGACTAAATCAATCAAGAATCACAGCCAATCAGGAGAGCGTGTGGGCGGAGTCTCTCTGCAAGCGCACTGCACTCAACTAAATCAATCAAGAATCACAGCCAATCAGGAGAGCATGTGGGCGGAGTCTCTCTGCAAGCGCACTACACTCGCGACTAAATCAATCAAGAATCACAGCCAATCAGGAGAGCGTGTGGGCGGAGTCTCTCTGCAAGCGCACTGCACTCGCGACTAAATCAATCAAGAATCACAGCCAATCAGGAGAGCGTGTGAGCGGAGTCTCTCTGCAAGCGCACTGCACTCACAACTAAATCAATCGAGAATCACAGCCAATCAGGAGAGCGTGTGGGCGGAGTCTCTCTGCAAGCGCACTGCACTCGCAACTAAATTAATCAAGAATCACAGCCAATCAGGAGAGCATGTGGGCGGAGTCTCTCTGCAAGCGCACTGCACTCGCGACTAAATCAATCAAGAATTACAGCCAATCAGGAGAGTGTGTGGGCGGAGTCTCTCTGCAAGCGCACTGCACTCACAACTAAATCAATCGAGAATCACAGCCAATCAGGAGAGCGTGTGGGCGGAGTCTCTCTGCAAGCGCACTGCACTCACAACTAAATCAATCAAGAATCACAGCCAATCAGGAGAGGGTGTGGGTGGAGTCTCTCTGCAAGCGCACTGCACTCGCAACTAAATCAATCAAGAATCACAGCCAATCAGAAGACTGTGTGGGAGGATTCTCTCTGCAAGCGCACTGCACTCACAACTAAATCAATCGAGAATCACAGCCAATCAGGAGAGCGTGTGGGAGGAGTCTCTCTGAAAATGCACTGCACTCGCAACTAAATCAATCGAGAATAACAGCCAATCAGAAGACTGTGTGGGTGGAGTCTGTCTGCAAGCGCTCTGCACTTGCAACTAAATCAATCAAGAATCACAGCCAATCAGGAGAGCGTGTGGGCGGAGTCTCTCTGCAAGCGCACTGCACTCGCGACTAAATCAATCAAGAATTACAGCCAATCAGAATACTGTGTGGGTGGAGTCTCTCTGCAAGCGCACTGCACTCACGACTAAATCATTCAAAAATCACAGCCAATCAGAAGAGAGTGTGGGGGGCGGAGTCTCTCTGCAAGCGCACTGCACTCGCGACTAAATCAATTAAGAATTACAGCCAATCAGAATACTGTGTGGGTGGAGTCTCTCTGCAAGCGCACTACACTCGCAACTAAATCAATCAAGAATCACAGCCAATCAGGAGAGCGTGTGGGCGGAGTCTCTCTGCAAGCGCACTGCACTCGCGACTAAATCAATTAAGAATTACAGCCAATCAGAATACTGTGTGGGTGGAGTCTCTCTGCAAGTGCACTGCACTCGCGACTAAATCAATCAAGAATCACAGCCAATCATGAGAGCATGTGGGCGGAGTCTCTCTGCAAGCGCACTGCACTCGCGACTAAATCAATTAAGAATTACAGCCAATCAGAATACTGTGTGGGTGGAGTCTCTCTGCAAGTGCACTGCACTCGCGACTAAATCAATCAAGAATCACAGCCAATCATGAGAGCATGTGGGCGGAGTCTCTCTGCAAACGCACTGCACTCGCGACTAAATCAATTAAGAATTACAGCCAATCAGAATACTGTGTGGGTGGAGTCTCTCTGCAAGCGCACTACACTCGCAACTAAATCAATCAAGAATCACAGCCAATCAGGAGAGCGTGTGGGCGGAGTCTCTCTGCAAGCGCACTGCACTCGCGACTAAATCAATTAAGAATTACAGCCAATCAGAATACTGTGTGGGTGGAGTCTCTCTGCAAGTGCACTGCACTCGCGACTAAATCAATCAAGAATCACAGCCAATCATGAGAGCATGTGGGCGGAGTCTCTCTGCAAGCGCACTGCACTCGCGACTAAATCAATCAAGAATTACAGCCAATCAGATAAGCGTGTGGGTGGAGTCTCTCTGCAAGTGCACTGCACTCGCGACTAAATCAATCAAGAATCACAGCCAATCAGAAGAGAGTGTGGGGGGCGGAGTCTCTCTGCAAGCGCACTGCACTCGCGACTAAATCAATCAAGAATCACAGCCAATCAGAATACTGTGTGGGTGGAGTCTCTCTGCAAGTGCACTGCACTCGCGACTAAATCAGAGTGTGTGGGCGGAGTCTTAATAAAATAGATAAGTACATAATCAAAATCATAAATATTCACAAAAAATTAAATACATGAAAGTATTCTGCAGTCATTTAAGTAATTTATCCTTATATAGAACCTTATTTTTTAAGAGTATACAGCTTATAGAGAGGACGATGACTACTTGTCCTAACCTGTGTGTTTGTGTGTGTGATGTTATTACATTTGGGAAGCCAAGTATCATCTTGCACATGCTATTTTTGCATGTCTTTCAAAGCATAAAAATTCCCATTCACATTACAGTCTTATCTTTACTTATCGCACATGTCAGGTGAGGTGTTGAGGAAATACACTCACAGGAGATCCATTGGGGCCTGGTGGTCCTCGTGGACCCATCGGACCCTGAAGAACAAACATAACAACACAAATCAACAAATCTGTTCACAATCATATAATGAGACACAAGTTGTAGCTGTGGGTCTTAATGTTTTCATCATGATAGTTGTTCTTTGGCCATCTTCATGGGAGACATTTCCCAGCAGAGCCCTCAGGACATCAGAGCGACTCGCTGGAGCAGAAACACTGAGATTCCACACACTCACAAATCAGCTTAAGTGCTTTGAACCCGTGTGACTTACCAGCAATTAAATGTTTCAGAGCTTTTTCACCAACGACATGAAGAAGAGCGACAACCGGTGCACTAAATCACCGCATGATGCGTGGGATAAAACATCATGTTCAAACAGGTAATATTTATAATGGTTTTGAACCTGACGGATTTTCCACATTAGGCAGTGCTTGATATTTGGATTCATGTTACTAACAAAACCAACAAAGAAAACGATTTAGGTAGCTTCTCCTGAAACCACAGGAAAATCACCCTCGACACGTGCTGAAATGAAGCCGAGCTCCTGAATGGCTCCTAGTGTTTAAGAGACGGATATATACGTGTAACGTAGTGGGAGTTTCCCAGAACTATTAAAACACCCTATGTGTTCCTGCACGTCACATGACTGAGCCTGTGAAGGAGCTTATGGAATCTTCTTATGTCCGTCAGGACAGACACAAAAATATACTTTCAGATGTTTGCATGCTGGGAGAAAAACATTATTTTACAGTATGTGCAGTTGCAGTGTACTTACCTGAGTGAGTACTGGGTGATATCAGGTAACTACATGGGTTAAGATTAGGTTTAGGGGTAGTACCCGGTTATATTGTAATTATTAGTACATGTATGTACATGGGGAACAGGACTGTAAAGCAAAGTGCCACCAAAAATGAACATGGCTTATATGAGTTCAGATTAGCTGAAGACCTTCAACAAATTTGGATTCAATCCAGAGCCTGATTTGAATATTTGAAAAATGACCCATTTTTAGCCTGTTAACTGTGCGTTTATTGCCTTTTTTCCCTATTACATATTTTAGTAGTCATAAATTATGTATCATTCGAAAAGCTTAAAACAATCACAATTCATCAACTGTTTCGAAATTGGACATTAACATAGAAACGATACTTTAAATATTTCTAGTGTGCTTAATTTTTGTGAAATATTTTACAGTAAACTTAAATGTGTGTAACTTTTGTAGACTTTCAAGTTCTTTTCTGCAATAATCTGCTGAGTGTCATCTTTAAAAAGAGACCCGCCTTAGGTCTGTATTCCAAAGCATTCATAAATCATAACCGTTTAAGTTCAGATCTGTGTGACGGTTTCACGGGTTAAACGTGGTCATCAAGTCTGTTTTAATGACTTCAGCCTTTACAGTCCTCATGTACCTGGTCATGACAGCAGCATTCTAGAACAAAACATACAATGAGCTGCTAGCATGTGAAATCACCACTGGGAGTAGTTTTTTGGTTTTATCTGGCTGTCAACTGGGTGCAATTTTTAATACATCACCGTTTTATTGGATAGACTATAAAAAAAAGAGGTGGTAAATCACCAGGGAGGGTGGGTGCAAGCCAGGCTTGAACCTGCATCACCAACACGAGACGCTCATGTGCATAAAGTTGTCCCTTGTGTCACCAGAAAAATCACCAACTAATAGAAAACTGGTTGCTCTGTCACTTCCATAGAGTACATTTCTAAATCGTGGGCTTTATTGCACAGGATATGTGCTGTGAGAAAGCTGGGCTTTTGCCTGATGTTACGCTTACACTGCAAAAAAATGATGCTCTCCCTCAGTTTTTCTGTCTTGTTTTTCAGCAGAAATATCAAAACATTCTTAAATCAAGACACATTTATTGGAAAAGCAAAAAGACTGAAGATATTAAGTATATTAATATATCAAAATTAAGTGAGTTTAAGCTTAAAATAAGAACAAATATCTGCCAATGCGGTCAGAAAAAGAAACTGAATTCAAAGGGAAAACACACTCTAAAAATGCTGGGTTAAAAACAACTTAAGATGGGTTGAAAATGGACAAACCCAGTGATTGGGTTGTTTTGACCAAGCAGTTGGGTTAAATGTTTGCCCAACCTGCTGGTTAGTTTTATTTAACTCAACTATTGTTTAAAAATTACTGTATTGCTTGCTTAAAATGAACCCAAAATATGTTGGAAATGAACATTTATTAATAAGTTTAATCGATAATAATTAAACAATAAACATTTATTAAACTGCTTATTAATAAATGTTCACCTTTTGATTATTATTGTCGCCTCTAGTAATTATGTGTCTGATTTGGGGGTCATTTTAAGCCAGACATATAGTCATTTTAAACAATAGTTGAGTTTAATAAAACTACACAGCACTTCAATTGCTGGGCTTTTCCATTTTCAACCCAACTTGGGTTGTTTTTAACCCAGCATTTTTAGAGTGCAAGTTTGTTTATTTTGTTCTTATTTTAAGCAAAAACGCACTTGATTTTGATACATTTTTCAGTAAACAAGATTTAATATCTTTAGTAATTTTGCTTGTCCAGTAAATGTGTCTTGATTTAAGAATTTTTAGATATTTGTACTAGAAAACAAAAATGGTGAGTAATAAAATCATTTTTTGGAGTGTAGATACGGATGACAATATTTTTTATTGCTTGTATCGTGTTTCTTTATTACTAGTATGTTTTAAAGCTATATTTAGTTAGATGAAACTTAACTATACAATTTATTATTATTATGCAATTAACTCAAAAAGTACTGTATAAATAAAATAAAAAAATTTAAGTCAGAAGTGTTCAATAGCATTTTTCCATCTTCACTGAATCGTTGAATTTCACTGGTATCGGAATCAGATCGCAACACTTTGAATCACAAACAAAACAAAACACGAGGCCAGTGAAGATTCACAGCTCTACACAGAACAATGTTAAATATCAAAAGATTTCCACTACATGATGATATAATGATAAGCGCCCACCATTGGTCCCTGCATCACTCCCATCTGTGCTGCTCCTGCTTTGTCATCAAATCCACCAGCCATCTGAGCGGCAAAGTTCTGAAAAGGAGCAAAATCATTCAGCATCGGCAAAATGTAAACCATAAATACAATTCAGAATTCCTCATATTCCTTGAGAGAGATAAACACATTTCACTGATTCTTGAGATAAGAATCTACACAAAAGCCCTCTTAATGTTAAAAATAAATAAATTCAGCAAAATAAAATGCGTAAAATGTTACATCTAAAAGGAAATCTGGATACTCAGGACATTCACTGCTTTTATTTTTAAATCATTTTGTTAGTATTATTGCTCTATACTTGGAAACACATGTTAATTTAGCCTGTGCTCAGCATGAGCTCACAATGCAAAATTGCCAAAGAAAGTGTTTAAAAATGCAACAAATTAAAAAAATGTAAGTCTTGAATTATATTTTCCATAAAAAAAAAATCCTATCAAAGTTGTGTCCTCACTTTGCGTCAGGATTTTTTATAATTATGAATAAATCAGATGTCATGGTCATCTTTAACTCTGAGGAGCTCTTACTATTTCCTGCTCATTGTGGATCTCACAGTAGGACACACAGTCCTGGAAGTTTTATAGTTTTTAATATTTTATACAAACAATGTTGAAGTCTCTGCGGTCACAGATTTAACATGTCAACTCCATCATCTGGTGTAATAGTTTCTGTATACAGTTGTGGGATAAATATTGGCATTTTTTTATTAAGGCAGCTACAACTGAGAAAGAAAACAAAACTGCTCCACTGAACAACACGTGGTTAAGGTGGAAAAATATTCAGTTTTGTCAACTCCGTCAGGTTTTAAGTCTGATGGTTGACAAGTGCTCTCAAAAAGTCTATATAATGTGATTTAATATGATTTCTGCATATGGGGAATTCTTCTAATGTAGTTTCATGATTCTGTTTACATATTCTGTATATTTGGCCACAGCTGGACCTTTGTCAACTCGGTCAGTATTTAATGCCAAGTGAAGATTTTTGTTCATTTTGAAAGAAATGTCTTATTCTTTTTTCAATGTATGGTGTTAAAATATTAAAACATCAACTGAACTACATGATATCATGTCTGATTTACCTAAAAACATTGGTTATAGATGTTTAATATTAAAAAAGGAGGAATAAAGGAATTTAGGAACTGGATTGTTCATAATAACCCTAACCCAAGAAAAATATTTAGAGAATTTTTTTTCACTTTACTCCTTTACTGAACACCAACTGAAGACTTCACACTGGTGTTGGATGAATCAAATTAAAATATCATATTTTTTAATACGTCTGACGAAGTGTACCATTTTGTTTTGTCCCTTATCTCAAGAATCAGAGATTTGTCTCGCTGTCTGCTTGAGTTCTCCCTGGACAGAGGTTGATTATAGAGGATCTGTTCTCCTTTTTTTCCATGTTCATCTTTCTTTAGTGTGTAATGTTGCTGTTTGAGCAGGAAAAAGGTTTCCAAAGTCCCTCCAGCGGGAGTCCTTCTATATCAGTGTCAGTGTTTCTGAAACACCTCCATTGTAGTCTGGAGTTTTCTTCACAATATTCCTCATTTAAATAATTCATATGCAGAATAAAGGGGCGGGGCCTGGTGGAGATAGTTGTCTGCTAAATGCAGGTAAAGGACAAACTCATTTTGCTGTTTCCTTTCTCTTTTGGTTTTCATTCCATTTCTCTCGCTCTCAATCTTTTTGCGCTGACAGTTAATGATCTCTCTCATTTTTCATTGCATTACAGTAGGTATTGTCTCATTTAGGTTATTTAAGTCTTACATCGGATAAAATCATATGGAGACTGACTGTGTCTATAAATCTAAAAAATACTTACTCCACCGAGGCCTGGGGGTCCGTTTGGACCGGGCGGTCCAGGAGGGCCGGGGTTTCCAGGGGTTCCTGGCTCTCCATCTCTTCCACGGGGGCCTGGACTTCCCTAAAGACAGAGAAACGACCCTCAGTACAGTTAGTGTTTGTCATCTGAGAGTAATGCTGAACATTCAGTGCTAACTGTGTGCTAAACGACTATAATAATGCATCCACGGCCCATTAGCTCAATAGCTTGTCAAATGATACATTAGTGCTGTTATTTTTAGGACTATAATAAAAGGTGATTTCAGGTCCACTTTGACCATATTTGCGAGCATTTAGTTAGAATTTAGACATGATTTACCTGCTCAAAGTAAAGTGATAGTAAGACTCTGTAAAATGCAAAAAAATGATTTCCTCCTCAGTATTTTTGTCTTGTTTTCCAGCACAAACATTCTTAAATCAAGATACATTCTCATAAGAAGCAAATTGACAGACGATATTAATTTGTCAAAATTTGTCAAAATTGAGTTTATGCTTAAAAAAGGGTTTATTTTGCTTACCCTATTGGCACATACAGTCAAACCAAAATTTATTCAGACACCTTGAACATTTCATTCATTAATTCAGTTTATTCACCATAGTTTAAAAAAATGGTAATAAAATATGACAAGATCTCGAAGATAAACTGTGTCAGAAAACATTAATCTTAATTATGTCAGATAATATTTAAGCAAAACGTGGTCAGGTCAAAGTGTCTGAATCATTTTTGGTTCAAAATCAGTTTTACTGTAGTCCACTGTATGAAGAATCTTTGGGTATAATATGTCACAGTTTACTTTCTTTTGATATCCTCACTTACATAAATGAACTATAGTGTCCTGCACCCACTAGTAAAAAAATATATAAAAAATGTCTGAATAAGTTTTGGTTTGACTGTATACATTTTTTTGTTTTAAGTATAAACTTACTTCAATTTAATGCATTTTTTCCCCCTCAGAAAACGAGATATGATTGCGTCTCCAGTAAATGCATCTTGATTTAAAATGTTTAGATATTTGTACTGGAAAAAATAACAAAAATACTGAGTAAGAAGATCACTAATTCATGAAGATTACTGCATAACAAATATGTTTCTTTTCTAATAAAATATATTTTTGTCTGTGTGCACTGCCCTATTCCATTTGTTATCATATCTTTCAATCACACGGGCTGCCAGGAGCACAACAGGAAGTCAGACAGGAAGTGAAGCGCACCTTCTCCCCCTTCTCTCCTCTCTCTCCGCGCGGCCCTTGTTCTCCTGGTGGTCCCTGTTTAGTAAAGGAGGGTCAGTTAGCGGTGCATGTTTCTGAGCGTGCTGCTAAAGCAAGACCAGAGAATCCCAAGAATGCCAGAAGTATTCCTACCATCGGACCGCCTGGTCCCCTCGGTCCCACAACCTGAGGGAAAATCAACAGAACGTCAGCGTAATGACTGGGAGAGGCTTTACCATTTCAAACAAACACGAGAAGAAGATAAAGATCCACAGAATCCACACAGAAATGTGGCAGACTTCATAAGTGCAGTTGTGTTTAACTGGACTAGAGCTGCACGATTAATCATTAAAAGATCGCGATCTCGATTCAAACACTGATTACTAAATGATTCGAGTCTGTCTATTAAACCCTTGACAAGTACGATCACAGCGAACATTCAGATCTGTCTTCTGATCCAGAGAGAGCAGTCAGTCAGACAGTCTTTCTAAACATAGCATCATTATTTCTGTCTTACAGTAATTCAGATTATCACTGGGATAAACGTTTATAGTTCAGATATAAACACTGATGTCTACGGGAGCAATCAAAATAGGGTAAATCACCTTTCGAAATGTGACGCTTCAAATAAAGATCATCATTACACCAGTAGGTGGCGACTGATTCATCCAGTAATGACACAAGTCTTTATAGCCTTGTCCGAATACGCACACTTGCGGTCTTGGCCACTTGAGAGCTCGTGCATGCGACAGGAAGTAAGTGCGCAAGACTGTCCCATGTCTTAAAAATGCCCAAGTGCAGTGCACACTTAACCCACACTATCTTGAATAAGCGTATCCCATCATGCATTATGTTCGGGAACTCGCATGCCCCGAAATCATGAGATGTCAAGGAAAACATTCGACTGTAAGTTAAATTAATTATATATTACACATAATTAGGTAGTAAAATATAACGTGTTGCACATTTTATTGATGCAAAGATGGGAAGGCTGTGTGTATTTTGTGCGTCATTTGCAACTGCTTTTTATCACTTAAAGAAGCACCACAATTTTAAAATAGTGTCTTCTGTTAGTTACATAGCGACCACTGAACAGACATTTAGAAGTGTATTTTAAAATGCAAAGTACTGAAAATAATAATTAAAAACAATACAAATAAAAAAGCTCTGTAAACATTTTTTTGCAAGACTATAAGTGTGTCCCATCGGGCGATCAGGAGTTCTACACACACTTGCGGTCTTCACACCCACTTGAACACTTGGGCCAAATACAGGAAATACGTCATGTAAGTAGGCAAGTTGTCAAGTGCAAAGACCGCAAGTGTGGGTATTTGGACAGGGCTTATGAGTGAGTCACTGAATCACTTATTCAAGAGATTCATTTAAAAATGCTGATTCATTGAGTAGTGAAGTCTTTATGAGTGAGTCATTGAATCATATATATATATATTTGTTTTTAAATAGACTGTTTTGTTTAATTGTCTAATCAGAATTGTGAGTGAATCGTGATCTCTAATAAAACAAATTTCAGTGAAGCAGCTGACACACACCTGAAGTGTGTCTGCGCGCACACACACACACACACACACACACACACACAAAAATCTGGCATCAATGATAAAGATTTGAAGCTTACATCTGTTATGTCTCCTGGTTCCCCTTTTTGTCCCTGTTGCACAATGGGGGAAAATAGTAGTCCACATTAAATCAAGTATTTCTTTAAAAGAGCAAAAAAATAAATAAAAATAAAAATAAAAATACAACATACACTGACCCTTTCTAAATGATTATCCCAGATAACAAATAGATGTTTAAAAAAATCGTTTGCTAACATTCATATTAATTTATTAAAACGTTATTCTAAATGTTCTATGCAAACATTATGGGAACGTAACTTTAAATGTTACTTAAATGTAAGTGTATAAACATTTATTCATAACTTTGAGAGATCCTTGTCAGAACATTCCCTCATACTCTAGCCGACACATTTTAAATGGTATTTTCAGACGAAACACAACAGCACACACACATTAAGTGATTGACGCTGCTTGGCACTCATGCACGCATTATCTAACATTTCAGACCAAACACAGGATGAACCTGAGACTTAATTATCACCTACAACACAGTCAGATTTTCAAACAGACATTAAACACAGACTCACCTTAGCACCTGGCAAGCCTGTTATTATCATGGCATGAAAGATAAAAAACAGAGTGTTAAAACAGCATCATATAAAAGCAATCGTAAGCTCTGTGTTTGTTGGCAGAGCCTAAATGACTTTACAGGCCATATCCAGTGCATTCAGCTCTTAATCGTCACATGCAGTTTGAGTCTTGAATGTGATGTACGTATTCAGGCATTATGAATATAATGATTCCATCATTTTTTGACCTGTTCATTTCCATATTTCACAGAGGCGTCATTTGCGGTAGGACGTGTTCACTATCTGAGAGAGTCCAATGTTTATCAGCGACGAAAAAGGTTCAGACATGCGCACCATTTCTGTGGTAATATTGAAACATTGAAATTTAAAGTCCCAACTATTCCAATGTGTTCCAATGTACAAATGAGTTATCAAATGAAATACGTTAATTTGAGCACTTGAGTTGATGAGATTGAAGAATGATTGTTTCCACAAATTGCCATTTTATGATTACAGCAAGTCACTCAGATTGATTATGCACATTTCTAACTGTAATGCTATTGTTTGCATTTCAGCTGCTGTGAATCTGCCACAAACCAAGATCTAAACATTACATTGGGCTGTTTACTTTTACTGAACAGTATGTTTTATTTATGTATGCATGAATATAAAGTAAATTCAGGTCTGTTAATGGTTCAGTGTAAATGAAGTGTGATTTTAAAGACTGTGTTGGTGGAACGTTGTCGTTCACCCTCCTCACGGCATGTCATAATAGATCTGAAATATGTCTTGCATATTATGCATCCAGTGGTAAACGTTAAATCTGACATTTTAGTGCTGCACAAACCAATATACCAAAAATCAAATTCGAGAGATAATACGAAAAGCTCACAGTTTACCCATATGTGAGCTGAGGGCGAGCTACAACCTGCCACTAACTTGACAGAGATTGGCATGCCGTTCACATCTGACCGCGGGACACGATAGCAAATACTGAGAAACCCTCAGAACGGCTTTGATCTGAAGCAGATGTCGGCGGCAGGGGGCTGATGCACCGGCTCCGCTTATTCTGTATTCAGAGAGCAGATCAGGGCTGCGTTTCCCGAAAAACAGTTGATGCTTTCGGGAAACGCAGGCCAGGTCTATCTGCTAAACGTGTGAAGGACGTTGGACACAAATACATGCTTTATTTCTTTGTGATGAAAAAGTAAACGTTTGTAAAGGTACGCAAGAGAAAGCACTCGAAGCATTAAGTCAGAGATGAAACTCTATACCACGTCTGTTCAAGTGAGGTTCTCTCTTAATGATTCCCATATGTGTCCATCACACTCCTGCCGCCAGTGATATCCATTCCAGACAAAGCCAACACTGTGTCTTTAGTTGTTAGTCTTTTCTCATTTTCAAATTGTTTGTCGGGTTGTTTTGGGTTCATTTTAAAAAAAGGCATCCATAAATTTGCACGGCACATATTTAAGATGCCTTTGTAAAATACCCAAAACCATCAAACAAATATGAATACAAAGTAGGGCTGCACAATTAACTGAAATGAAACCGTGATTTGGCAAATGCTGCAATGTTTTTATGCGCATCTTGTCAGTGAAGCATGGCTCTGCGATCAGTAGTAAATGCTGCTCCATCTGAAAGCCAGAGGGCGCTCTTGCACAGAAACTCCAAATATGCTCCGCAGAAGTAATATAACGTATGTTATTACAGGAAATCTCTATGGACATCATATCATTGCTATAGCTGAATAAACAGAAGACTGAAACACTTTGATTGATTAAACATGACTAATAAACACACGACTACGACAATATATGGTTATATCTGAGTTCTTCAAGCCTTCTCTGGTATTTTCAAGATAATAAAGTATATAATGCAATGCTAATCGACATTATCAATAGTAACTGACATTATCTAGCTAATAGCCTATATCCATGGAAGCTTGTTTCCGCCATGAAATAAAAAATAAAAAAGGTAATTGCAACTTTTTATCTCACAATTCTGACTTTTTTTCTCTCAATTGCAATATAAAGTCAGAATTGCGAGTTATAAAGTCAGAATTGCGAGATATAAAGTCAGAATTGCGTGATATAAAGTCAGAATTGCGAGTTATAAAGTCAGAATTGCGAGATATAAAGTCAGAATTGCGTGATATAAAGTCAGAATTACGAGTTATAAAGTCAGAATTGCGAGATATAAAGTCAGAATTACGAGTTATAAAGTCAGAATTGCGAGTTATAAAGTCAGAATTGCGAGATATAAAGTCAGAATTGCGTGATATAAAGTCAGAATTGCGAATTATAAAGTCAGAATTGCGTGATATAAAGTCAGAATTGCGAGTTATAAAGTCAGAATTGCGAGTTATAAAGTCAGAATTGCGAGTTATAAAGTCAGAATTGCGAGATATAAAGTGAGAATTACGAGATATAAAGTCAGAATTGCGAGTTATAAAGTCAGAATTGCGAGTTATAAAGTCAGAATTGCGAGTTATAAAGTCAGAATTGCGAGATTAAAGTAAATTACGAGTTATAAAGTCAGAATTACGAGTTATAAAGTCAGAATGCGATATAAAGTCAGAATTGCGAGTTATAAAGTCAGAATTGCGAGATATAAAGTGAGAATTACGAGTTATAAAGTCAGAATTACGAGTTATAAAGTCGTGATATAAAGTCAGAATTGCGAGTTAAAGTCAGAATTGTGATATAAAGTCAGAATTGCGAGTTATAAAGTCAGAATTGCGTGATATAAAGTCAGAATTGCGTGATATAAAGTCAGAATTACGAGTTATAAAGTCAGAATTGCGTGATATAAAGTCAGAATTGTGTGATATAAAGTCAGAATTACGAGTTATAAAGTCAGAATTGCGAGATATAAAGTGAGAATTACGAGTTATAAAGTCAGAATTGCGAGTTATAAAGTCAGAATTGCGATATAAAGTCAGAATTGCGATATAAAGTCAGAATTGCGATTATAAAGTCAGAATTGCGTGATATAAAGTCAGAATTGCGTGATATAAAGTCAAATTGCGATTATAAGTCAGAATTGCGAGATATAAAGTCAGAATTGCGTGATATAAAGTCAGAATTACGAGTTATAAAGTCAGAATTGCGAGATATAAAGTCAGAATTACGAGTTATAAAGTCAGAATTGCGAGTTATAAAGTCAGAATTGCGAGATTATAAAGTGATATAAAGTCAGAATTGCGAATTATAAGATATAAAGTCAGAATTGCGAGTTATAAAGTCGAGCGAGTTATAAAGTCAGAATTGCGATATAAAGTCAGAATTGCGAGTATAAAGTCAGAATTGCGAGATATAAAGTCGAGTTATAAAGTCAGAATTGAGTTATAAAGTCATGATATAAAGTCAGAATTGTTATATAAATAAAGTCATTGCGAGTTATAAAGTCAGAATTGCTATAAAGCGAGTTATAAAGTCAGAATTGAGTTATAAAGTCGAATTGCGAGATTATAAAGTGTGATATAAAGTCAGAATTGCGAGTTATAAAGAATTGCGAGTTATAAAGAGAATTGGGAAAAAGAGAATGATTATAAAGTCAGAATCAGAATTGTGAGTTGCGAGATATATCAGAATTGCATATAAAGTCAGAATCTGAGAATTGCGAGATTTATAACTCGAGTTATAAAGTCAATTGTTATAAAGTCAGAATTAAATCAGAATGTTATAAAGAAATTGCGTGATTGTGAGATTATAAAGCAAGTTGTGTGATATAAAGTCAAAATTGCGTGATATAAAGTCAGAATTGCAATTGTGAGAAAAAAAATTGCGAGTTATAAAGTCAGAGTTGCGATTGTGAGCGTGATAAAAGTCAGTCGCAAAAGTTATATAAAGTCAGAATTACTTTAAAGTCAGAATTGCGTGAATTCAGAATTGCGAGTTTATCAGAGTTGTGTGATATAAAGTGAATTGCGGAAACAAGCTTATAAAGTCAGAATTGCATATAAAGTCAGAATTGCGATTATAAAGTCAGAGTTGCTTATAAAGTATTGCGTGATATAAAGAAATTGCGAGTTATAAAGTCTTGCGTGATATAAAGAAATTGCGTGATTATGTTGCGAGTTATAAAATCAGAATGCGTGATATAAAGTCAGAATTACGAGTTATAAAGTCAGAATTTTGTTATAAAGTAGAACTGTGAGTTATAAAGTTAGAATTGCGTGATATAAAGTCAGAATTGCATTATAAAGTCAGAATTACAAGTTATAAAGTCAGAATTGCGAGTTATAAAGTCAGAATTACGAGTTATAAAGTCAGAATTGCGAGTTATAAAGTCAGAATTTCGAGTTATAAAGTCAGAATTGCGTGATATAAAGTCAGAATTACGAGTTATAAAGTCAGAATTGCGAGTTATAAAGTCAGAATTTCGAGTTATAAAGTCAGAATTGCATGATATAAAGTCAGAATTGTTATATAAAATCAGAACTGCGAGTTATAAAGTCAGAATTGCGAGTTATAAAGTCAGAATTGTGAATTTTGAGGGGAAAAAGAATTATCTCAGAATTGTGAGTTTATATCACAGTTCTGACTTTATAACTCGCAATTGTGTTTAAATCTGTGAAAATTGTGAGATGCAAACCCACAATTGTGAGAAAAAAAGTCAGAATTGTGAGATAAAAAGTCGCAATTACCTTTTTAATTTTTTTATTTAGTGGCGGAAACAAGCTTCCATATTTATCACTGTATAGAAAACTATGAAATATTATGTTGTGTGCCTTATTCTGTGTATAAGCCACATCATCTCACAGATGTTTTCAAACACTCGACTGACATAAAATACACATAAATAAAAACATGTTATTAATGTCTTTTGTTGGACAAGAGGTTCGTAAAGGATTTTCATGTTTGGAAAGATGTTTGACGCGTTGCTTTTTCAAATGCACATTACTGAGTGATCACAGAGCCGTGCTTCACTGACAAGCTGCGCATAAAATAAATAATCGCAGGCTTTGCGATTTCATAATCACACTAAACCAAATGGTTTAATCACGATTTTGTTTTGATTTAGATTAATTGTACAGCCATAATACAAATGTAATTTATTTATAAAAGTGAGAAATAAATAAATTACGATCAGGGGAGGAAGGCTGGTCAGCGGCACAGACTGGGCAGCACTCCCCAAACGGGATCTCGGGTTTGGCACAGTCTTTCAGCTCCTCGCAGATGATATCGTCGCACAGGACCGAGCCGGTGTCGCAAACGCAAATGCGACACGGCTCGGGTTTCCACACGTCCTTGTCACTATATGACTGGCCGTCCTGCGTGCAGCTGCCTGGGTCTTCTGTGAGGAGCGTGAGTAGAGGAAGAGGAGGAGGAGGAGGAGGAAGCAGGAGGTGGGTGAAGAGTTAAAGAAATGACATTAAAACTCTATGATTTGGATTTAAAATCCCAAACCATAGAAAGCTTCATGATTAGTGTCACATGATAAATCATATTAGTGCAATGCCTACAGCAGAAAGTAGGGGTGGACGATATTCCGGTAGAGGTTTTTGACTATCGTCTCTATCTCGTTTGCGCTCACGTGACATCGCTGTGCTGCGTGTTCACAAAAGCTTATCGTTTGCATGCGTTTTAAGCATTGCGGTTAAAAAACAAGTGATTTAAAACTGTTGAAACGCAAAAAGCAGTGAAAGAGAACACATTTTGCTATATGCACGGAGTCGCTGCTCATGTTATTTTTCCCACTTAATTGGGCTTCAACTGTTAAATACAAATATGTGTCAAAGGCTACATTCACACTGCAGGTAAATGAGGCCCAAATCTGATTTTTTGCCCACATGTGACTCATATCTGTTTTCCCCATAACAGTGTGAACAGTACAAACCACATGTAATCTGATCTTTTCAATTCCGTTTTGTGCCACTTTCATATGTGGTACTAAATCCATTACAGGTCAGACCGCAGTATGAACAGTCATATCAGAAATCATGAGATTTTTATGTCACTCGAGATCAACATTTGTCACGATTCTGCACTCATGGGAGTCTATTCAAAGATTTTCCATACCCCACATCATCAAGACAGTTGCAAAAGGTTGTCAGCAGAAAGTCAGTGATGTGTCAGAACTCGTAAGTATTACAGAGACAGCTCTACATGCAAAACATGAGGAAACTCTGCTCTCTTCTGTCACATTATTGTCTTTATTTTTCATATTGCCTGCGCATAATTTCACTGGCTTCCACGGCAGATCAGACTATAAATAAATGTGTAATCACTTACTTTAATGCCCTCCGTGTTTACTTCCATATGACAGCGCGCTGTGTGTGTTGCCAAGTTCGCCATTTACTTTACTTTGTCACTGTTGTCGTGGGTTGTTTTGCAACACCGTGGGTTGAAGCGACCGCACTAATGTGATTTTTAATCCCCAGGATTTTTACCGGGATACCCCACGGAACGCGATTGGACTAGTTTTGAGAAGCAATTGAGTGGATTTTGTGGTAAAAACCTGGCAACCCTGTTTGTATCGTTCTTTTAAGCATACAGGTTAGTTCAGAACCATGATCTGTTCACACTGGAAATCTGATATTGGCCACATTTAAAACAACAATGTGAACAGCTATACAAAAAAATCAGATCTTGAGCATCTTGAATTGAGCATTACGGCCAAAATGCCTTCTTTGTCCTCGTAAACATAATCATTTATGTCTTAAGTGAACATAAACAGCTGAGAAAGAAAACGCATGTATCAGTATATTAGATCCGTGCATTCGCTCTTAAAGTGACAGCAGCCTAATAAACCTGATGTGTCATTAATGTTAATCAAACAACAAAAAAGAGAAAATCTCTCACTGCTCTTGACTGAATTACTTTTGTTACACTTTAATAAGAATAAATGTATATTTAATTTACACAGTGAAGATATGCAGTGTTTTTATACATTTGATTATACGATTTATGTAGGCTAGTAATTCTTATTTCTAGTTTGACGTTTGAACATGCAAAACTGGATTTAATGCTGTATTCGCAATGATTTGGTGTATTGACACCAAACTTGGTAGATGTCATTACAGGCATGACTTGGGGGTACAAGCACAGTTTCGTCAAAGCGCCACCTATTGGTGCCAAGATAGGGAAAATGGCTCTTTTTGCTTATAACTTCTGAGTGCCTTGTCCTAAAATCATGAGGATTGTTTTGAATGATATATATATATATATATATATATATATATATATATATATAGTATTCTGTATTTTATGTATTCTGTGTTTTACGAATGCATAAACGTATCGTTACCAAACTCGGTATGATTCACTGAGGCCATGTTCTGAGAGGTCCTGTAAAGTTTTAGGTCAGCGCCACCTAGTGGTCAAGAGATATAATGAAATTTATGAAAATGCTTATAACATATGAAAAATTCAACATATTGTCATTCAACTTACATCTTTAGGTTTGTTGGCTTATGCCGAGTCCTACGATACCAAATTTGCCATATTCTACCATACTTGTTGTCCGCCATATTGAATTTTATTCAAAACCTACTTTTTCGAACTCCTCCAACCAAATTTGTCGGATTTGTCAAGAAATTTGGTATGTAGCATTTACAGACACTCATGACAAAAAGTTATTAAAAGATTTTTGATAGACCAAACCATTGTTTTATACTGCATCAACAAATTTGATGGCGAGCACGCCAACATGGTTATGCGGTTGTATCTTTGCAAAAGTTTTGTGTATTGACACGGAACTTGGTACATGTCATCACAGGCATGACTTGAGGGTGCATGCAGAGTTTCGTCATAGTGCCACCTACTGCTCAGAAGTTATAAACCATGTTATTATGTTATAAGTGCTTTGTAATTTAAACAGCTTTATCCTAACCTCATGACCACAGATATCCACAAATATTTCATTTTTTTCCCTTATTCAGCTCATTGCTTGCAGCTATATTTAGTTTCTTTGTTCTTATTTTATCACTGACTGTTTACTTGTCTTCAGTAAGCTTGAGTTTTTTGTGATATTGAAATTGGTGACAAGAATTATGACATTTTTGGTATCATATAAAAAACCTTATGAAAAGCAAAAATCACTATATTGTGATATATATCGTTATCCTGAAATAAAATGACTCATATTGTGATATAAGATTTTGTCATATCGCCCACCCCTAGTAGAAAGCATTCAATTCGAGGTTTTCTGTGCAGAGGAACCTCCTCATTAATGCAAATGTCATCGTCACGCTTATTCAAATGCAAACCACAAGATGGCAGCACAAAACTGATATCAATGAAACCAGATAATTAACAATCATTTCAAACTCTCATCATGATAGACTTCTGCCCTCCGCTGTGACACTTCCAGGCTGTTTAAAAGACTCACAACCCATCCGGAAACCTACCAACTAAAAGATGAAATGAAAGCCAGACTGTTCATTGTATATATTTGTATCAGACACAGCTCTTTGTATACTCAAATTCAAAGTGAAATGACTTTTCTTTCAGTCTTTCAGTAGCATTCGCTCAAGAATTCGCTGGGAAAATGGGGCAGTGGAGAGAGACTGAGAGTAATCAAACAAGCGCTGTTTGTTTACCCTACCGGCCTGTTTATTTTCTGTAAATTCCTACAGACCCCATACGGCGATGAATGACGCCTTTCTGAAAAGTAAAGACTGAGCAATTCACAGGCTTTTGCCTAATCTAAACACCAGGCTCAGGAAGTGTATGTGTGTGTCTGTACGCTGCCAGTTCAAACATGCCAGAGAGAACGGAGAACGGACAGCTTTCACTCTCACACACGCTTCAGGCCTTCCTTCCATTCTCTTTTCTCCGCTGTTTGAGCTACAGGAACGCAACCATGAGAGCCTTTTCTTTTTGAAGTGGAAAATGGAGGAAACTCCAAATTGGGCACAGGTGAGGGGAGGGAATGTTGTCTTTCCTTTTCTCTCTTTCAAACCTTAACGTCAGCAGGTTAGGAAATCCATAGGCCACCTCTGCAATATGATGCCATGACTGATGGTTTAACAAACGGCCTTTGAGCTGGAGACCCAGACGAGCCGATCCATGACCTGCTCACTATGAAACACTCTGCTACAATAACCCAATTGTTAGCTTTTGCTCAGATTTCTCTCCCTCTCTTCCTAATTGCTTCTTTTCAACTGTATTTTATTGTCATTTTTTTACTGCCTTTTAAAAAAAAGCTCTCTGAAATATCTTCTAATTTGTTTACCCGCGAGCTTATTTAAAAAATATCGTCCAAGGAATGTGCCTTGCTGAATTATAATAGCTGCCTCTGTCCTTTTCATGTTTTTCCAATAGCTTTCCGCCAGACAGTCTTTCCTTCTTTCCCTGGACTATCGTAGCCCCTGGGTAATTTAGGAAACAGATGGAAGCACTTTAACTGTATGGAAGGGTAGCAGTAACTCTGGCTGAGGCCCACCGCTGCTGAATTCAACTACTGATATGATGCGCCTCAGAATCTGAATGGGCGAAATATAAAAGCAGAGCTTTCTGAATCCCTCCAGCTCAGAATTCTGACAATTCGAAGGAGTTTGGAGCATCTGCGTTTTGTGCAAGCCTGGATTTGCCCCGGTGGCCCCTGACAGCAGAGGAATGCGCTCTTTTAGGGCCTGACCAGCTGAGCCTCAGGGCCATCAGGAGGGCTTCAGCCAGCAATCAATCAATAAAAGAATGATCAAATAAAACAAATGCTCAATGAATAAATCAGTGCTGTGTATGTGAAGGCTTCAGGAATGTCCCGCAGGTGTGCTGATGGATGAAATACCCTGAATACCTTCAGACTTTGAGCATTTATAAACACAGTCTGACTATTCACAACTGATTACACTTCAAAAATAACCTAAAACGGGATAAAAAAAGAGACGAAAAAAAGTTTATCACTGATTCTTCTTTTTTCAAACTCATAAAAATATTACAAAAAAAAAAAAAAAAAAATTCCAAACTCCTAAAAAAATGCAAATATGCACAAAATCTTTACCCCCGACTGTCAATCTGGCAACGCGTAAAGTATTTCCTTTCATTAAGCCTTTATACTCAATATGATATTCATAATTCAAGCCGAAACTTTTGAGAGTAAAAGTGGGCAGACTCACGTTCATTCTCCTCTTGGCATTTGACAACGGCCAAAAATGCGACTAGTGTTGCCACAAATAGCAGTAAAGTCCTTGAATCCGCCGACAGGATCATGTCTACACTGCAGACATGCGGCGTTTCAGGAACAGAAGAGAAAAAGCTTGGATTTAGTGTTTTCTCCTAGTGACGCGCATGAAGCATTTAGTCCCAAATGGTGGACGATGAAGCGCCAAACTCCTGAGGAATCTCCGTGCGGACTGATCCTGGGGCCCGCAGGTTTGAGTCCATGCAGCTTTGAATGGAGAGCCGTATTTTCGGAAATAAAAATCCACCCCTTTACCCCCCAGGAAGGTGAAATCGGAGAAGCATTGCCCTGCTCTCTCCTCTCGCACCCATTCTTTAAGAGCCCTGTTTTCACGTGCAGCTGAGAGAAGACGACAATAAATCTCTGCCGAGAAAAATAATCCTTCCAGTGCAATTATTCCCGTTTTTCTCGTATTTTATTCTGGCAAAAAAAAAAAACTTTATATGGGCTACTCACTGATTCTTGAGATAAGGGACAAACATGTTTTTTTTTTGTAGACAAAGGTCTCAACTAATGAACCATGTAAGGGAACAGGTTTCTCTGAAAATGTTTTTTTCCTAAAAATGTACATTTATTCACTTTGGAACTTAATTTGTGTCAACTCTGTCAGACGCATTAAAAAGCATGATATTTTAATTTGATTCTTCCAACAACAGTGTAAAGTCTTCAATTATATAATAATGGTGTTCAGTAAAGGAGTAAAGAGAAAAAAAAATTCTCAACATTTTTTTCTTGGGTTATGTTTATTATAAACAAACCAGTTCCTAAATTTCTTAATTCTCTAACCTCGTTTTAAAATAAAACATATATAACCAATGTTCTTGGGTAAATCAGACATGATATCATCATGTAGTTCAGTTGGTGTTTTAATATTTTAACACAATAAATAAAAAAAAAAGAATAATACATTTCTTTCAAAATTTACAAAAACCTTCACCTGATGGTGTTAAATACTGACAGAGTTGACAAATTCTGGTGTAGTTGATATTATGAGGGAGCTGACAAATACTGACGGAGTTGACAAATACTTACAGAGTTGACATACTTATGGAGTTTATAAATACTTATGGAGTTCATAAATACTTACGGAGTTGACAAAAACTGATCGAGTTGATAAATACTTACGGAGTTGACAAATACTTATGGAGTTCATAAATACTTACGGAGTTGACAAAAACTGATGGAGTTGATAAATACTTACGGAGTTGACAAATACTTATGGAGTTGACAAAAACTGATGGAGTTGACAAATAAATACTTACGGAGGTGACAAAAACTGATGGAGTTGACAAAAACTGATGGAGTTGACAAATACTGACGGAGTTGACAAATCCTGACAGAGTTGACAAATACTTACGGAGTTGACAAATACTGACGGAGTTGACAAAAACTGATGGAGTTGACAAATACTTATGGAGTTGACAAAAACTGACGGAGTTGACAAATCCTGACAGAGTTGACAAATACTTACGGAGTTGACAAATACTTATGGAGTTGACAAAAACTGATGGAGTTGACAAATACTTATGGAGTTGACAAATCCTGACAGAGTTGACAAATACTGACGGAGTTGACAAAAACTGATGGAGTTGACAAAAACAACTCCATGGAATTGATGAAGTTGACAAAAACTGGTGGAGTTGACAAATACTGATGGAGTTGACAAATACTGACGGAGTTGACAAATACTGACGGAGTTGACAAAAACTGAGGGAGCTGACAAATACTTACGGAGTTGACAAATACTGACGGAGTTGGCACTGACAGAGTTGACAAATACTGACGGAGTTGACAAATAAATAGTTGACAAAAACTGGAGTTTGAGTTGACAAATACTTATGGAGTTGACAAAAACTGATGGAGTTGACAAATACTTATGGAGTTGACAAATCCTTACAGAGTTGACAAATACTGACGGAGTTGACAAAAACTGATGGAGTTGACAAAAACAACTCCATGGAATTGATGAAGTTGACAAAAACTGGTGGAGTTGACAAATACTGATGGAGTTGACAAATACTGACGGTGTTGACAAATACTGACGGAGTTGACAAAAACTGAGGGAGCTGACAAATACTGACGGAGTTGACAAATACTGACGGAGTTGGCAAATACTGACGGAGTTGACAAATACTGACGGAGTTGACAAAAGACTGACAGAGTTGACAAATACTGACGGAGTTGACAAACATTGATGGTGTTGACAAATACTGACGGAGTTGACAAATACTGACGGAGTTGACAAAAGACTGACAGAGTTGACAAAAACTGAGGGAGCTGACAAATACTGACGGAGTTGACAAATACTGACGGAGTTGGCAAAAACTGACGGAGTTGACAAAAGACTGACAGAGTTGACAAATACTGACGGAGTTGACAAAAGACTGACAGAGTTGACAAATACTGACGGAGTTGACAAATACTGACGGAGTTGACAAAAGACTGACAGAGTTGACAAATACTGACGGAGTTGACAAAATGACTTGACAAATACTGACGAGTTGACAAATACTGACGGAGTTGACAAAAGACTGACGGAGTTGACAAAGTTGACAAATACTGACGAGTTGACTGACGAGTTGACAAATACTGACGAGTTGACAAAAAGTGACGGAGTTGAAAAATACTGACGGAGTTGACAAAAACTGACGGAGTTGACAAAAGACGGAGTTGACAAATACTGACGAGTTGACAAAAACTGAGGAGTTGACAAATACTTGACAAATACTTATGGAGTTGACAAAAACTGATGGAGTTGACAAATACTTATGGAGTTGACAAATCCTGACTGAGTTGACAAATCCTTACAGAGTTGACAAATACACAAATGACGGAGTTGACAAATACTGACTGATGGAGTTGACAAAAACTATGGAATTGATTGACAGTTGACAAATTGGAGTTGACAAATAATGGAGTTGACAAAAGACTGACAAATACTGACGAGTTGACAAACTGATTGACGGAGTGACAAATACTGACGGAGTTGACAAATACTGACGGAGTTGACAAATACTGACGGAGTTGACAAAAGACTACAAGTTGACAAATACTGACGGAGTTGACAAATGACGAGTTGACAAACTGACGGAGTTGACAAATGACAGAGTGACAAATTGACAAATACAAGTGACACTGACGGAGTTGACAAATACTGACGGAGTTGACAAAAGACTGACAGAGTTGACAAATACTGTTGACAAATACTGACGGAGTTGACAAAAGACTGACAGAGTTGACAAACATTGATGGTGTTGACCAAAACTGACGGAGTTGACAAATACTGACGGAGTTGGCAAATACTTACGGAGTTGACAAAAACTGAGGAAGTTGACAAATACTGACGGAGTTGACAAACATTGATGGTGTTGACAAATACTGACGGAGTTGACAAATACTGACGGAGTTGACAAAAGACTGACAGAGTTGACAAACATTGATGGTGTTGACGGAGTGACGGAGTTGACAAATACTGACGGAGTTGACAAATACTGGAGTTGACAAACTGATTGACAAATACTGAAAAAACTGACGGAGTTGACAAATACTGACGGAGTTGATAAATACTGACGACGGAGTTGACAAAGACGGAGTTGACAAATGACACGGAGTTGGCAAATACCAAATTACGGAGTTGACAACAAACTGAGGAAGTTGACAAATACAACAGTTGACAAACATTCATGGTGTTGACAAATACTGACGGAGTTGACAAATACGTACGGAGTTGACAAAAGACTGACGGAGTTGACAAACATTGATGGTGTTGACCAAAACTGACAGAGTTGACAAATACTGACGGAGTTGATAAATACTGATGGAGCTGACAAATACTGACGGAGTTGATAAATACTGATGGAGCTGACAAAGAACCAGCTGTGGCCAAATATACAGTATATTTAAACAGAATCATGAAACAACATTAGAAGAATTCCCCATATGCAAAATCATGTTAAATCACATTATATAGACTTTTTGAGAGCACTTGTCAACCATCAGACATAAAACCTGACAGAGTTGACAAAACTGAATATTTTTCCACCTTAACCACGTGTTGTTCAGTGGAGCAGTTTTGTTTTCTTTCTCAGTTGTAGCTGCCTTAATAAACATATAAAAAATGTCAAGATTTATCCCACAACTATTTACAGAAACTATTACACCGGATGATGGAGTTGACATGTTAAATCTGTGACCGCAGAGACTTCAACATTGTTTGTATGAAATATTAAAAAATATAAAACTTTCAGGACTGTGTGTCCTACTGTGAGATCCACAATGAACAAGAAATAGAAAGTGCTCCTCAGAGTTAAAGATGACCATGACATCTGATTTATTCAGAAAAAGAAAAAAATGAACACGATTCATTAACAGTGAAAATATCATTGGACAAACAGCCTCACAGAGCCAACAATATTTACCACAGTAAAATAACATTTAAGTTTTAATCATCTTCTCATAAGCATCTTCTTTCTTAAAGGATTAGTTCACTTTAGAATTCAAATTTCCTGATAATTTACTCACCCCCATGTCATTGAAGATGATTATGTCTTTCTTTCTTCAGTCGAAAAGAAATTATGGTTTTTGAGGAAAACATTCCAGGATTTTCTCCATATAGTGGACTTCACTGGGGTTCAATGGGTTGAAGGTCCAAATGTCAGTTTCAGTGCAGCTTCAAAGAGCTCTACATGATCCCAGACGAGGGAATAAGAGTCTTATCTAGAGAAACCATCGGCTCATTTTCTAAAAAAAAAAAAAAAAAAAAAAAAAATTTATATACTTTGTAAACACAAATTCTCATTTTGCACTGCTCTGCAACGCGCCACGCATTATGTAATCATGTTGGAAAAGTCACACATGACTTAAGCGGAAGTGTCTACAAAGTGAATGTGCAAAGACTAAGTCAAACGGCCTTTACAAAAAAAGGTAAAACAACGATGTCAGATGATTTTAAAGTTGGAGGAGAAAATGAGATGGAGTTTTTCGCCCTACTGTGGTACTTCTGTCTTCGTCACGCGTGACCTTTCCAACGTGATTACGTCATGAGTGGAGCATCACAGAGCAGTGCAAGATGAGCATTTGTGGTTAAAAAGTATATAATTATTTATTTTTTTAGAAAATGAGCCGATGGTTTCTCTAGATCAGACTCTTATTCCTCGTCTGGGATCATGTAGAGCTCTTTGAAGCTGCACTGAAACTGACATTTGGACCTTCAACCTGTTGAACCCCAGTGAAGTCCACTATATGGAGAAAAATCCTGGAATGTTATCCTCAAAAACTATAGTTTATTTTCAACTGAAGAAAGAAAGACATGAACATCTTGGATGACATGGGGGTGAGTAAATTATCAGGACATTTTAATTCTAAAGTGAAGTAATAATTTAAGCTTATGAGAAGACACTGAAGAAAAATTCAGTTTAATTAGTGACACTCTTTCTCAGATTACAGCTCAGATACACTTCACTTGATATAGTACAGGATTGCAGCATCAAAACCATCATTAACTTTTAACCATAATGCCCTAAAAATCTAATTTTAACAACTGAAGTCAGACAAGCTCCAAGATAGCTTTTCATATTAAACAGAAAGACAAATAAACTGTGATGTTAGCTATATCCTCTGCCGGATGTTTCCCCAACCACACGCATCCCTCCAGTAATCTCCAAGCTGCTTTTGTTACAATGAATCACAGAAAGACTTACATCATAAAATATGTGTGTGTGTGTGTGTGTGTGTGTGTGTGTGTGTGTGTGTGTGTGTGCTTTAGGGTGTTAAAAGGTCAAAGTGCAGGGAAAGAAATGGGCTGTGATGGACATTTTTTGTCATGAATGGTCTGAACTGTTGGAACAGGTGGTGAAAGGTCTTCTCAAGTCGTTTGACCAGGTGGTATGAGTAAACCACTTTAACCAAACATAAGATGTCTGAAGAAATTCCTAATTAAGGAATGTATTTGAATATGTAATGTCCAGTTATTCATGTCAGGAACCAGGGAAGAATATGCTGGGAAAAACACACATACACATGATCAATAAAGGCATCCAATACAGCATGAAACAGGGAGTCACCTGAACACTTCACCAGAAACCAGATGCAAAGAAAACTTGTTGATCTCTTAACCTCTCATCACAATTAAAATCTCACCATTTGGTGAAATCAAAGTGCTGGTGTGTTTGAACCCTTAAGTGTCCTTATGGACATTTTTGTCTTTTTCAGTTATATATATATATAATCATTTTGCCTGTGTATTTGCCAACTGCATATATTTTGGCACAAGTGTGTATTTTTATTGGAATTTTACTATCTCACCCCTATTTCCTTTAATAAATCTATCTTACACTAGTAACACAAAATAGTTCCTCTCAGGGCCTTTTGGACAAAAATGCTCCTATTGAAACTCATTAAAACTGCAATTTTTAATCCCAGGGCCATTTAACTATAAAATGATGCAATCTTTGTTAATAGGCTTTCATTCTGTTTGCAAGGCTTCAGAATTACAATTTTACTATTCTTTTTTACCAGATGGTGCCGTTTTCTCAAGTTTGGCCTATAAAGCAAATACTCGCTTTTTTCCTGTTTTCTGATTCTGTATTTTATAAAGTCAATTGGAAAAATTATGTAGCTTTAATTATGTGGGTGTGTTTGTGTGGATATCAGACTGTGGTTTTATGTGTGTAATAAATAAATTGTGTGTGTATGTGTGTGTGTGTGTGTGTGTGTGTGTGTGCATGTGTAATATTTGAGAGAGAAAAGCTCCACTGTAAATCACAAATCCAACCACTGTGTGTACCAGTGGAGTTTTGCTGGCATCTAATGGGGAAAATTTGGTACTGGACCCAAACAAAATCTTACTGAAAGCTCATTTTTTGAGATATCAACCTCAAATTTGGAACAACTTATTTAGATTTATGGCTTTTTAGAGTTAAACATGTTTCTTTAAATAAATATTTTATATGAAATAATGTTCATAAATCATTTTCATAAACTTAAACTTCTATAACTTTTTTAGGTTTTGCTTTTTAAACTTTTTTTTTTTTTTTAACTTCAACAATAGTCTTCTTTCAAATGAGATGAAACTTAAGTCTGTGCTCCCAAGCTGCAAATTTTTATGGCTGTTTTTGGACATGGACATTTTTATCCTCTATGGACCTATGTGTAACTTTTTTTTAATTGATGCACAACATTATTTTAGTCAAATCATCTTTATTTCTATAGCACAATACAATATACAATACTTTGTACAATATAGACTGTTTCAAAGCAGCTTCACAGTATAAAGAGGAAAATAACAGAATCAGTCATACTCAATCACTTCATCAAATTCAAATTCTGCTGTAAAGCAGCTCTACAGAAGAAGAAAGCAGTGAAGCAATTATTCTTGTTTTAGAGAAATTAAATCAGGTAACAGTGCAAAAATCCCCCAAATATGTGTGCTGAATGCAGTTTACTGAGTGCAGTCGCCCATCCTGCAGACCAGAGACAACGATCCAGCAGACTATCACAGTCTGGCGTACTTTACTCCACCAAGACACATGAACTGTATAATTTACTCATTTCCCCCAATATTTTACATTGGCTTCAAGCAGTTCTTTTGTTTTATGTATTTTGTATTTATGTGTTTCTAGTGAGAGCACACCCTAGGGCTGGAATGTTAGCCTATATTTTAGGAAATGTCCTAAATTAGCTGTTATTTGAACAGAGGAATGAACGCTGGACTGATGCAGGGGAGTTTGAACTGCATATAGCAGCGCACTGGAGGTTTTTATTAATAGGCTGGTATTTACTTGGAGCTCTGACACTTTATTTGCACTTTTTAACACCACTGGAATATTTAAAGAATGCCAGTGACCGCCTTAGTTCTTGAATTATTGCATCCATTATTGCAAGAAAATGTTCACACATTTTCTAGTATTTTAGTAGGATGCATATTGTTTTAGGACTCTTAAAACGTGAAGTATGTGATATTTGTTTTTGAAGAAGCAATCATCACATAATATGGAAGTTTTTTTCCTAAGAAAATTTGTTTTATGACAGGTTTATACTGGATTGATGATGACAATTAAATATTAAATAAAATTATGTTTCCCTGAATGAGGAAATGAAATTGCATTTGAGCTTTTGATTTCTCTTTTGAGCAGCAGTTTTGAGAATTTGATTTATTATTTGATATTTTTGAGCATTTGATTTTTCATGTTAATTTTGCTAGGAAAAAAACGTCCATATCATAAAGCAACTATATCTGGGAAATACTTTTAAAACGCTGTACACAGACCTCAACACTCGATGCACGAACCTCATGAACGATGACAATCAACAAAAATAAATCAGCAAATAGACAAGGGAAGAGAATAAGACAGCAATCCATACGGCAGGAATCAATGTAACAGCTTCACATCACAAACTGGAAACACAAAAGTGACAAACCCGTATAATTCAGCCCAAAATGTGTCTGATTAAAAATGACATGATGTCTTCCTAGTGTAGTTGAAATATGATTATTGTTTGAAAGTTGACTCCAAATGCATTTAAATCCCAGCAGAATTAACACTGCTTGTGAGGTGCAAAGGTCCTGAATCACTGAAATTGGGTCTTCGAAGAGCAGCATTGGTCTCTGACATTTGAATAAAGAGTAGACTGTTAATTTAACAACCATGTGAACCTCTCAGCATTTAGGCAAAGAGAAAAGCTCCATTTCTATTTAAAAATGTACAGAACTGAATCAACACTGAACTGACTTCATCTGAACAATGACACTATTTTCTTTAGAGCTGCTGTTCGCATCATCAAATCATTTTCCAGTTATCACAGTAAAGCTGCTTTGAAACAATCTGTACTGTATAAATATAAATAAATGTGACGTGGCCATAAGAAAAGCTATTCAATACAGATGAGAACTACATGTACCAAGATGAAAACAAGTACAAATCTCTACATAGGAATGAATGAATAAGTCTAAATGTCTGCGTGGTGAACACAAGATGTGCCTTTGTTAGCCGGAGCTCAGGGAATTCTGTGAGCGGCACACGTTTCCTCCCCATCCCGAGAGCAGGAAGTGGGATGTGTCTAAGATTTCAGTGAAAATCAGACCGACTGCTTCATGTGCTAGATTACTTACAGATTGTAGTCAGTTACTGATTCCAAATTACATGATAAAAATTGTTATTAGTTGCACTTTTAAGTTAATATAATCTGATTACTTTTAGATTACTTTAGACCTAACTCATTTATCACATTAATTTGATTAGGATAATCTTGTACCATATTGATATTAAAAATACAAACAGAAATAAAACATATTCCATTCTTTGTTATCAACAACACGAAGTGCATTAAATATTACATTACGTAAGGTTTTCCCAGTTTGTGAGGGAACTGCAGGAGGTTTAATGAAAAGCTATTTATTAAATCATACAGATTTAAAATTAAAATGAATAATTTTAAAACAAAAACAATCAAAAATTTAGCTGCAAGCATTGGGGTTCAAGCATTTCAAGGGCTTTAATCACATGCGTAAAAAGGTATTATGTTTTAATTAGCAAGCCTGTAAGATAGAAAAGACCATTTACAGCAAATACAGGTAATTTATCATAGGAAATAGTTTTTAAAGCTTTTTAACAGTTATCGAGGTTGAGCGAAAAGCCTAGGACTAGTTTGCCAAAGTCGTTTTTTAAAATAATCTCCAATATTTAACGAACGATTCGATGGACAGCGGCGGTCCTAGAGGTAAAGTTGCTCAGAACGAGGAGTTCTACCATGTGGTATGAATGTCGTGGGTGTGTGCAAAAAATTGCGCAATACACGATCTTTTACGGACGTGAAAAATGTGAAGGCGCCCCCGGTGGCTGATTTCTTTTGAATTTTTTTCGAGTCAAACAGGCCCAGATCGGCCTCCGTTAACCCTGTCTGATAGCTGCTCAAATTTCATTGGTCGACGGCGGACATGTTTTTCAAGATGCATCAATGTCCTCATAGATGGTCGTGATTCCTCGGATGAAGACAATGCATGCCAATTTTCAAGTCAATTGGACTAACAGTGAAGTAGTTTTAGCCATTTTCATGTTTTTTTCATTGTTATAGCGCCAACAAGTGGCCAGTCGCCACGTCCTTTTTCACACGACCACAGAATGAGCTCTTACATAGATGTGCTGAGTTTGGTGAAAATATTTCACTGAGTTCACGAGTTATTAGCCTGACTACGTCAGACTTCCTACTTCCGCTCAATTTCATTTCGCTTCTGTACTCAGTCTGATACAGCGTCATAGCTTTGTGTTTGCCACCGGTCTGGAAACAGCCGGGCCAATCAACGAACAGAGGGCGGGCTGAGAGCCGTGACGTAGATGCTAAGCGCCGAGTTTTACATTGTAGGTTAGAGAAATCGAAAACCGAAACGACCGCGGAAATGGGAAACGAGACACGGGATGCAAACTTCGGGATGCATTAACTTCGCATAATCTGCAAAAGTCGTTTACAGCCATGTTCACTCCGGTATTTCGCTCACATCATCATGTGTTTACAACAGGTTTACAGTGGAAGTTCAATCATAGATTTGAGTTCGATGCATGATGTCTGTGCTTCGATGCGGCTGTACAGGCGGATAACATACGTCATAACTAAACGTATCTGATTGGCTTACGGGTAACCAATGATTTTAAACTTCAGACAAGCGTCCCCTAGCGAGAGAGAAAACACTTCTCTATTATGCCATTCCAGACTCTGTCTACGAAGCAAAGTGAAGTAGCAGAGTCTGGTATTACCAGGCTAACGAGTTATAGCCATTTTAGTAAAATTGGCTCCACCCACTTCAAACGTTTTGGCGGCCCTTAGGAACCGTGAATCGAAATTTCAACTTTTTTTGATAATTATAGACAATCAGACTACAGAGAATCTTGCTGCACTGATTTAGTTCCCGAAAAAAACCTAGGAAAAAAGTTTACAAAAGTATGTTTTTCAAAAAATCCAAAATTTTGTTATGAGCCTTTTCGTACTTTTGACCACTGTAGCGCCCCCGTCAGGCCGATCGGGCGAGCCTTGGTGACATTGTGTATGGTGTGCAGAACTGCTTTATAGATGAACTAAACTAATTTAATAATGATATTTACAATGAAAGTGAATCAACACTGAACTGACTTTTTTTTTTTTATTTCAAACAACAACAAATAAAAAATAAAATGAAATATGAAAATACAATAATTGTGTTACCACATACAGAAGAAAAAACAATATCTACAAACCCGATTCTAAAAAAGTTGGGACACTGTACAAATTGTGAATAAAAACAGAATGCAATGATGTGGAAGTTTCAAATTTCAATATTTTATTCAGAATACAACATAGATGACATATCAAATGTTTAAACTGAGAAAATGTAACATTTTAAGGGAAAAATAAGTTGATTTTAAATTTCATGGCATCAACACATCTCAAAAAAGTTGGGACAAGGCCATGTTTACCACTGTGTGGCATCCCCTCTTCTTTTTATAACAGTCTGCAAACGTCTGGGGACTGAGGAGACAAGTTGCTCAAGTTTAGGAATAGGAATGTTGTCCCATTCTTGTCTAATACAGGCTTCTAGTTGCTCAACTGTCTTAGGTCTTCTTTGTCGCATCTTCCTCTTTATGATGCGCCAAATGTTTTCTATGGGTGAAAGATCTGGACTCCATTTCAGTACCCGGATCCTTCTTCTACGCAGCCATGATGTTGTAATTGATGCAGTATGTGGTCTGGCATTGTCATGTTGGAAAATGCAAGGTCTTCCCTGAAAGAGGCGACGTCTGGATGGGAGCATATGTTGTTCTAGAACTTGGATATACCTTTCAGCATTGATGGTGCCTTTCCAGATGTGTAAGCTGCCCATGCCACACGCACTCATGCAACCCCATACCATCAGAGATGCAGGCTTCTGAACTGAGCGCTGATAACAACTTGGGTTGTCCTTGTCCTCTTTAGTCCGGATGACATGGCGTCCCAGTTTTCCAAAAAGAACTTCAAATTTTGATTCGTCTGACCACAGAACAGTTTTCCACTTTGCCACAGTCCATTTTAAATGAGTCCTTGGCCCAGAGAAAACGCCTGCGCTTCTGGATCATGTTTAGATATGGCTTCTTTTTTGACCTATAGAGTTTTAGCCGGCGACGGCGAATGGCACGGTGGATTGTGTTCACCGACAATGTTTTCTGGAAGTATTCCTGAGCCCATGTTGTGATTTCCATTACAGTAGCATTCCTGTATGTGATGCAGTGCCGTCTAAGGGCCCGAAGATCATGGGCATCCAGTATGGTTTTCCGGCCTTGACCCTTACGCACAGAGATTGTTCCAGATTCTCTGAATCTTTGGATGATATTATGCACTGTAGATGATGATAACTTCAAACTCTTTGCAATTTTTCTCTGAGAAACTCCTTTCTGATATTGCTTCACTATTTTTCTCCGCAGCATTGGGGGAATTGGTGATCCTCTGCCCATCTTGACTTCTGAGAGACACTGCCACTCTGAGAGGCTCTTTTTATACCCAATCATGTTGCCAATTGACTTAATAAGTTGCAAATTGGTCCTCCAGCTGTTCCTTATATGTACATTTAACTTTTCTGGCCTCTTATTGCTACCTGTCCCAACTTTTTTGGAATGTGTAGCTCTCATGAAATCCAAAATGATACAGTATTTGGCATGACATTTCAAAATGTCTCACTTTCAACATTTGATATGTTATCTATATTCTATTGTGAATAAAATATAAGTTTATGAGATTTGTAAATTATTGCATTCCTTTTTTATTCACAATTTGTACAGTGTCCCAACTTTTTTGGAATCGGGTTTGTAAGAATAATCATCAATTAATTACACGTGTCCGAAAAGGAGCGAGATGAAGCAAAAGCTTGTTATTTACCCACCCCTTATACACCTTATACTATTTTTTTTAAACTCATACCAAATTCTCACTTTTATACCAAACGACCCGTCACCCTTTAGTCTTAATACAATCAATCTTTTAACCCACCCTCACACTCACTTTTGTTCATCCTCATATCCTTTTAGTAATTCGTTTTTATACAACTTTTTAAACTGTTTAAAGTTTTTATAATATTTTAACACCTGCTCCAAATTATTCCACAACCTCATAGTGATGCACATACTTTTCAGAGTTGAGCTTTTTAAAGTTTAATTCTTCTCTCAAGTTATACCCACCCCGCCTCTCCACAAACATTTTTTGTAAATTTTACAGAAGTAAATTATTTCTTGCTTTAAACATAATTTGTGCCATCTTAAATTTAACCAGATCAATAAACTTTAGTGTGTATGATTTCTTGAATTTATAGATTCATAGATTTGTATGTTCCAAATATCCAGTCTTATTTATGATTCTAATTGCTCTCTTTTGTAATGTGCATAACGACTATAGGTTGGTTTTGTAGGTATTTGCCCAGATTTCCACACAATATATTAAATATGGCACTATGAGCGTATTAGTAAATTTTCCCCTGAACAGAAAATATTTGTGTCATCAGCAAATAAAATAAATTTTAATATCTTTGATACTCTAAAAAATATCGTTAATGTAAATTATGAAAAGTTTTGGGCCTATGACCGATCCCTGTGGTACTCCACAAGTTATTTCCATGCATATAGATTTCTGATCACCGATTTCCACAAATTGTTGCTGCTTCTCAAATAACTACTCACCCTCTGATTCCATACCTCTCCAGTTTCTGTAATAAAATGTCATGATTTATGGTATCAAATGCTTTCTTTAAATCTAATAAATGAATATGCCTAACACATATTTTTTAGTATCTATACAATTTGTAATTTCCTCAATTAGTTCCATAAGAGCCAAAGATGTCGATCTGTTTGTCTGGAATCCGTGTTGACTTTCAACTAACTTGTTTCAATAAAATCATCAAGTCTTTCTGTAAACAGTTTTTTCTAGGGTTTTGGAGAACTGGGGAAGTACAGAAACAGGCTTGTAATTTGTGAAAAGGTGTTTATCCCCTGTTTTATATAATGGTATTATAACTTCAGCTGAACAACAACACTATTGTCTTTTAGAGCTGCTGTACAGCCGAAATGAACTGAAATTGAAATGATCTGTACTGTATAAAGCGCTATATAAATAAAGGTGACTTGATTTGACATAATTTTAATATTGACCTAACTTATTAACAGTGCTGGGTAGTAACTGATTACATATAATATGGATTACCTAATCAGATTCCAATTGTAATTAGATTATATTAGAATACATTTTAAAATACTTGTAATCAGACTGTAGTTACTTTTTCATTGATAACATTCTATTCTCACAGTGGCAGCAAATTATTCATAATGCATTGATTCTCTCTACTGCTTTTTTATCTTTTAAATTTTCCTCTCTATAAAAGCCTACTGCTTATATCCGTTCAGAAGTTCTTCCAGGTTTGTGGAAGTACCGATCCAGTGTTTACAAAGCGAACGTGCAAAGACTAAGTCAAACATCCTTTACAAAAAAAGGTAAAAACAACGATGACGGACAATTTTGAAGTTTGGAGTTTTTCGTCCCTACCGCGGTATGTCACACGTGTGATTATGTAATGCGTGGCGCATCACAGAGCAGTGCAAGACGAGCATTTGTGGTTAAAAAGTATATAATATAATTGTATTATTTTTTTTAGAAAATGGCCGATGGTTTCTCTAGATAAGACTCTTATTCCTCGTCTGGGATCATGTAGAGCTCTTTGAAGCTGCACTGAAACTGACATGTGGACCTTCAACCGTTTGGGCTCCATATGGAGTTTCTTTTGTGTCTTTTTTACTCAAACAAACATATTGTGTTTGAGAGTAAAACTAATTATTTTGTAATTAAAAAATATATATATTGCAAAAAAAGTCTTCTTAAGGCTCAAAAATAAAGAAGTTGATAACAGAATTATTTGCAGTGCGTGTAAATCTTTGAAAACCTTTATTTTTCCTTGTGCACTTCGAGAACTTTTCATCCCAAACCCACACATTTTGCTCTCTTTTCTGCTGTCTTTTTTGCGGGTCAAAATATTTTGCTTGCGAGGTGAATAGGTTTGCAAGCTGAAAAGTTTTGCAAGTTGAAAAGTTTTGCGAATTGAAAAGTTTTGTTTGCACGTGAAGCTGTAGCTCAGTGGGCGGTCTCTACCAACCAGGATGAAAGGCATTTTTCTATTGGTCACCCTCGATTGAAGTGACAAGTTGGCCACGCCCACTACGGTTTCCAGCCTCTGCTGCTGCCACCGAGAAGCGAGAATGGCGAGCAACAGGTCGTTTACTGGGTAAGATAACTAATATCATAAACGCAGTGACAAGTGAACTGAATGATTCTCTCTTCTTATGCTGCCGTTGACTAGATTTTATTAACGTTAGCCAACACTAGCAGCCAGAGCCACCATTAGTAACGTTTGCCGTGTGGTCGATGTCCAGTGTTGCTAGCTGAGCTGACATTCATAATCACATTTGGATTTTCTCAGCGTAAAGGTTGAGAGGCACTATTTTCGATGTTCGTAGAGTTGGGCCTAGGTTCTGGTGTAAAAATATCCGCTTGTTAACTCGTGACGTAAGGAACGCCGTTTCTGGGTCCAAGCCCTGGCTAGTTTGACTTGAGAATGCCATCTCCGCGGCCGTTTATGAGCGCTATTTATTCATAATAAACATTTATCATTTTAAAGTTACACGTTTAAAATACTTACAGTCTATACAACAGTCTCCATGGTCACAGCGTCACAGACATTAATATTTTAACGATTTATAAAAGATGAATCACTGTCTGGCCATCTGGGATTTTGGTATGGAGATAAAGGTTATGATTATAATTTTTTTTTTTGTAGTATTACACCACATTATGTCAACCTTTACGCTGAGAAAATCCAAATGTGATTATGAATGTCAGCTCAGCTAGCAACACTGGACATCGACCACACGGCAAACGTTACTAATGGTGGCTCTGGCTGCTAGTGTTGGCTAACGTTAATAAAATCTAGTCAACGGCAGCATAAGAAGAGAGAATCATTCAGTTCACTTGTCACTGCGTTTATGATATTAGTTATCTTACCCAGTAAACGACCTGTTGCTCGCCATTCTCGCTTCTCGGTGGCAGCAGCAGAGGCTGGAAACCGTAGTGGGCGTGGCCAACTTGTCACTTCAATCGAGGGTGACCAATAGAAAAATGCCTTTCATCCTGGTTGGTAGAGACCGCCCACTGAGCTACAGCTTCACGTGCAAACAAAACTTTTCAATTCGCAAAACTTTTCAACTTGCAAAACTTTTCACCTCGCAAGCAAAATATTTTGACCCGCAAAAAAGACAGCAGAAAAGAGAGCAAAATGTGTGGGTTTGGGATGAAAAGTTCTCGAAGTGCACAAGGAAAAATAAAGGTTTTCAAAGATTTACACGCACTGCAAATAATTCTGTTATCAACTTCTTTATTTTTGAGCCTTAAGAAGACTTTTTTTGCAATATATATATTTTTTAATTACAAAATAATTAGTTTTACTCTCAAACACAATATGTTTGTTTGAATAAAAAAGACACAAAAGAAACTCCATAGGCTCCAGTGAAGTCCACTATATGGAGAAAAATCCTGGAATGTTTTCCTCAAAAACCATAATTTCTTTTCAACTGAAGAAAGAAAGACATGAACATCTTGGATGACATGGGGATGAGTAAATTATCAGGATATTTTCATTCTGAGGTGAACTAATCCTGAAGTTTGCTCATCTATTGCCAAATGCACATTTTCACTTTCATCATGAACATCAACTGCCTTATGAACAATCAATAAATCATTGTAACATGTGTATCATGTTGTTTTCTGATGTGATTTGATCACTGTGTTTCTGAAATGATGCTGTGAAGCTGGTGTGATGTGTGTAATGGAGCAGAAGGCAAGTGTGGGAATGTTGGATGCAAGTAAAGTAGGCATTATTGCTTATTTGACAGTGTTTGACAAGCAATCGCTGGTACCCCTTATAATAAGCTGATAATATAAGCCAATTATATTATTATTATTTATTAAAAACATTTAAAATGACCTTTCAGAATTATTTTACTCTATATAGACTCAAAGAGGCAAGTATTTTATGAGTAGAAGTGCAGGGCTCCCACACGTACTGGAGAACACTTGGAAAATGAGAGAAAATGCCAAATATCCTGGAAAATCCTGTTGTTGTCGGAGTTGGAGCTGAGTCTCTGGATGTACTACAGGTTTGGAACAACCTGAGGGCGAAGTAAATGAGTAAATGGGTGAACTATCCTTTTAAAGTTGTTCTTGTGCTCACTGTGTTAAAGGGGTGGTTGATTATGATTTGACTTTTTTAACTTTAGTTAGTGTGTAATGTTGCTGTTTGATCATAAACAACATCTGTGAAGTTACGACGCTCAAAGTTCAATGCAAAGAGAGATATTTTCTTTTACAGAATTCGTTGTTTAAGGACTACAACAAATGGCTGGTAGGGACTACAACGAGCTTCTTCCCGGGTTAGTGACATCACAAACCCCAAAATTTACATAAACAAAGGGGGGCGGGGCCATGTTGGGCTGCTTTAGAGAAGAGGAAGAGTTGTTGTAGTAGAGTGTTGTTGTCATGCCGTCATTTTACGCCGGACTGCTTCACAAACGAGGGTCAATTCAACACAAAAGATGAACATGACGGCACATGCTAGTGGATGAGTTGAATCAACTCCACAGCAACTACATCAATTTATCCACTAACCATTCAGAAACGTCCTAAAAGTTATAACTTCTTCCTGAGTCTCTCCATCAGTGTCGACTCCGGTTTGAACAATGTAAGGCTGAACACCGTTACTGACAATCCTCATTTTGGCTGCGTGAGATTCTCCAGCTTTGTTGTTGTTGAGCTGTTAAAGCTCCGCCCTCTTCTGGAAAGCGGAGCTCATTTGCATTTAAAGGGACACACTCAAAATCTGTGTGTTTTTGCTCAAATAGGGGCAAATTTGACAAGCTATAATAAATGATCTGTGAGGTATTTTGAGCTGAAACTTCACACACACATTCTGGAGACACCAGAGACTTATATGACATCTTGTGAAAGGGGCATCTTGTGAGTGCCCCGCCCTCTCATTAACAGGATTGGTCACGTGTTTGTGACAAGAGGAATTAGGGGCAGTTTCAAATGGCTTTTTTTCACTGCAGTTTTAAAGAGAAAATACTCAGCTGATGAATTTGCACGTGGTTTGCATATAAAAACACCACATTAAACGCTTTATTTTCATCACAGGGGGTCTTTAAAGATCTTAACTGGTCATCAAACACCACCTCCAGGTTTCTTACTTTCCTGGTTGGTGTTAATACCCAAGTGAAGCATGATGTTGTGGTCGACTGATGGATTATGAGCTGCGCTGTGTTCACAAGGTTGAGCTGAAGGTGAAGTTTCTTTATCCAAGCTGAGATGTCTGAAAACCAGGCAGAGATTTGTGGTGAAACGGTGGGCTCATCAGTTTGGAAGGGCAGTACAGCTGCATATGATCTGCATTTACTGACAAAATAGTTCTTATCCTTTGTAATAATGTTCATTTTTAAACTTCAGTAATCAATGCACCTTTAGTGGAGGTTTGGAATGACATAGGGGTGAGTAAATGACGACAGAGGTTACATTTTGGCATGACTAACCATTTAGAAAGTTAAATCACTACCAAAAAAATGAAAATATTATCAAGATTAGACCAGTATGTAGTACTGCTTGGCTTTGGGCTGCGACGGTGTATTTCCATGGCTATGGACGGGAGTGGGGCCTTTAACAACACAGCCAGAATCACTGGCAAGCTTAAGTTTCAGCAGTTCGAGCACATGTTATTGTTTCTCCATCAGCTACAGTAGCACAGCCTCAGAGAGAGAGAAAGAGCAGGAATGGAAAATGTGTGTGCTATTGCATGTGCTGAAATAGTTTTCAGCTATACAATCTCCAGAGAGGTTGAGTGCTTTGCATTTTTTACTATATTCCTGATTTCAAATATGCTAGCAAGATGTGCTTTCACCAGTTTTCACAAGTAACCTCTGAATCTGTGAATGTGCAACTTCTTGTCTATCTGAGAGAATGAGATGAGTCTTCTGAACACTTAACCTGTGCTGTCTGTGACACCATCTGCCTCACATCTGTTCTGATCTCTCATCACATCTCAAGTGAAGGTGCTTCTTCATTTCCCACTTCTCAAAGTCTCCTTTGAAGCATTTCTTATCATTAAAAGAAAGTTTGAGAAAGTTATAGTCAGAAATGGAAACTTGAGTCTGACTTTGACTCTCTGTCAATAAAACGAAGATACATTTTCTACTGAATGCCACTGATGGAAAGAAAAAAATGTTTTTAGCTGAAATTCAAGGAAGGACTTCTTGCTGACTTATAATGAATAAAGTATTAATAATAGATATTGCTTTAAAAGTAAACGGTCCTACCTGTAAAATGACCTTTTAAGTCAAATTTGACATACTTTTTTATATAAATATGGCTTACAGGTTTTCTCAGTCACTTATTAGAAATTCACAACTGAAATTCTCAAAACTATTTGTTCAACCCTGATGCATGAAGTGATTTCAGTGGCTAAGACTGAGTTTAGTTTGAACACAGAAAGCAAACAGTACTGGATGAAGAGGATATTTACCTACTATAATTTGAAACAAAGGCTGCTCTACTTTGAGGTAGTGATGAGAAATTGAAGCTTTTCCAAACTCTAACACAGATGAACCACTTGCTTAGTAAAATGATCTACTGTTTTGAAGCGCTTGAATCGCCGCACGCTGACGACACCTGCTGGACACAACTGTGTAAAGGCAACGAAAAACTGACACCTTTTACAAAGCAAATGCATTGTTTTCATTACAGTGTAACTTATTAAATGTTATCTACAAATCATTAAATACTATTAAATAATATGTCTTTTTTTAAGGTTGGGAAAGGCTTACAAAAAGTTAGCCATAAGTGAAAGGGTTCAGAGAATAACTCTCCTTAATTTAAATTCCCCTGTAGTCAATAATTTTATTCCTTAAAACTCATCTTTGATCACCGAAATGACATATTTAAACGTTTTTTTTTTTCTTGAAAAAGAATCTTCATGCCTTAAAATAGCTTCAATGTAACTCTACACCCCTGCCTCATTTAGTATATGCGGTTCTATGTATATGCAAATTAGCCCCGCCTCCACTCACTCCAGGTCAGAGATCCACTCTTGATTGGTTACGGTAGTTTGTGACGTCAGGAAACACCAACGATTTCAAACAAGTTCTTTAGTTCACTGCAGTTTTAAAACACCACATAGACATATAAACAACATTAAAAACTTGATTTTCACCACAGGGGGACTTTAAGAAAGGTGAGTGCTTTATGTTATCTAAAGTGTGTGTTTAATTGGCTTGCATGCACTAAGCCAAAGTGGGCAGTAGGGCTGGGACAATACTATTGATGCATCGCGTTTCGTAGATCATTTCTGATATTTTCCAAATGCATCGCAAATCGATTCAGAGCTTAGTTTTTAACCGCATGCTCAATTGCTCATGAAGAAGAGCGCTCGTGCATTCGGCTGAGTCTGAGAATGTACTTGCTCCTCAGAATGCTTTAATGATGTGAGATTAATGTAAATAGCCCACTGCAAACACCCTTGTAATTTACTTCAACCTTTTCGAACTTTATGAATGATTATTTTATGTTTAAGTGGTGTGTGTAAGGAATTGGAAGGAAGCCGAGTACGGCTGTTTCTAAAGCACGCAGTGCCATCTGCTGCTGAAAACTAAGCTCAGAATCAATTTGAGAGAGAATCGCGATACATACAGAAAATATCAGAATCGATCCAGAATCATTTCTCGATTCACATTGCATCGATGTATTAGTCCAGCTCTAGAGGGCAATAAACATTCAGTTCCTCAGTCAAACTCAGAGAGAGAAGAGGATTGCAAGTCCATCTCCAGTCCTGGAAGTGCTACAGAATGTCTTTTTGTTTTGTATTTATTTCATTGATCAAATGTCTTTTTGTTTCTTGAATCATGTGAGAACGCTTTCATCCCTTGGGGAACGGAGGCCAATGCATCATTCTTTCAGGGGACCATAAATGCCAAATGTTTTTACAGGCAGTGTTTTCACCATTTGAACTGTAATCCCTAACGCTCAAAATAATTTAATTGGTTTTAGTTGGACAAACTCAAATGAAACATATTTCAGTCAAATGAACTTTTATGAGTATTTTGCACTTTCTTTTACTTTCAAGTTCACAGAACTGATATATTTTGAGTGAACTGATCTGTTTAATTGTTTAGAGCTTTAGACAAACTTAAAATGAAACTCAAAGTGGGCTGGGATTTCTATTTTCCACCATGCTTTGCCCATGTCACTCGAAAGGGTGAGTAAATGCTAAAATTAAGTGTTATATAATGTTTTTTTTTGTGCAAGATTAATGTTAAGTGGGAGTTTTGTTATGTTTTGTTATGCTAATTTAGAAAGAGTTTCTGTTAACGTGGGTTTTTGGAGAATTACTCTCATGATGACAAGTGGTGCATGCGGTTTGGTTTGAGAGCAAGTGTGTTACATGCTTTATATTGCTGTAATCATTCAACAAGTTCTATATCATGCTATTGTTAACATGTTAGCAAGTTTTTTTCTGAATGAGCTTGTTATAGCTAGCAAATTTTACACTAATAAAACTGTTCATATTGAAGTTACATAATAATTTTAAGTTAAATTTATGTATTAGTGTAGTCAAAAATTTCAAGTTAAGAACAATTAAAATGTATGAGTACAACTGATTGCCTCAAAGTTTTAAAATTTTGCCAACTTCGGGTTTACAGTGTGCTCACATTATAACCGAAGGCATTTGTGCTGCAAATTTATTAATCAACAATGAATTAAGTTTTGAGTTGTATTATGGGCTTTACCATCTTCGCTTTTTGCTTGTAAACTCTTCTCCAAAAGAGCTTTCTTTGTTTTAGAGATGATTCCTCAGATGGTTGCCTTTTTGAATGATGCATTGTGTTAATAATGTTGCTCATTAGTTATGGCTACAATGTGTCCGAACAAACACACTTTCATTTTACAAAACCTCCATAAAATAGTCTTGAAAGTTGTTACACAAGATCTAGAAGGGTTTATACAGTGGATGCTATTGTAAAGACTGTAAGTCTGTCCTCATTATATGTGTTGCCAAAATCCTCCTTTTGAACCTAGCAGTGAAGCTTGATGTAACAGTTATTCGGCTCATTTACCACTCCTCAAAGAATGAAACACAACTGCCCCCTGTTGATTTAGTCTATCCTCTGCGGCATAAATTGCAGGATTTCTTTCCCTTTACTCTGTATTAGCCTGAATGCTTCCTCAGAACTCAACTTCATCCAGGATTTTTCCATGTTATTCTAACAACAGCAGAAAATTCAAGTGCACAATTTTCTATTCATTAGCAATCAACATAATATATTGTTGCAAATATTAATTTGTCAAAGAGGCAGACGCACATTTGTAAAGGCCCTTTCACATCAAAAGTGAAATGAATAAGCCTCAGGCTGAAGGAAATGCAGATTCACACCTGAACAGTAGAGGGTGCAGCTCAAACAAACCTTTCAGCTGTGCTGCCATTCTGGATCGCAGAAGAACAGGATGCAGGAGTAGTAGTAAATGAGTAAATGAATGCTCACATTTTTACTCTAGAACTAGTCTAGAATAACCATCATGTTACATCTTACCCTTGATTTCTCTTAACATGAGGACAGGAGAGCTGTCAGTCAATACATGGGAAAACAAAGTAACTTGTATTACTTATTTGAAAAAGTAACTCAGATATTTTGTTGCAATTTTTAAAGTAATGCATTACTTTACTAGTTACTTGAAAAAAGTAATCTGATTACGTAACTTGTGTTACTTGTAACGCGTTACCCCAAATATGCCTAAACGAACCGATCTAAGGGAGAAAACACACCAGGTTCTGAAACATACGCTCCAAACGACCTTAAGTTTGTAGGCACGTTATTTTATAACATGGCTTTAGAATCTACAAATGAACAGATCAAATAATGCCCATATATATATATATATATATATATATATATATATTTTTTATTTTTTTTTTTGTTTTTAGTACCTTACTGGTGAGGGAGATTTAATTTACATAATTTATTATGATCGTTTATATCATTGTTGCATATTGGCATATATCAATGATAAAGCATTAAGGCATTATAGACAACAGTATGATACCGTAAAGCTGCTATAAATGATGTGTATTGTAAAAATAAAAACACTATACAAATAAAATTGACTTCACTTTATGTCAGGAGGGTCTTGGGATGATGTGTGCCAAGTTTCATATGACCTGAAAACTTTATCGCGTTCTGCTTATGATGAAATATGAAGACAAAAATTCAAAATTTCTAAAGGCACAGAAATGCAGCTGAGTTAAAACACCATCACACTCAATTCAACATTAATATGTTAAATAACACTTTTAATACTAGGTGCATATATTTCCATTTATATACTATATCCAGCTCGATCCAGCTGTCCTCCTAAAATTTTCTTTCGATCTGCAGAACATTGAAGAAAATGACACTTATAAAAGGCTTCATAAAAATGCGTAGCAGTGTATGTTTATGGTCAGTGCAAGTCCACTGCAGTCTCTGGTCAGCGTCCATGTTTCTGAGGACAAAAGGATGAACATTAGATTGTCCCATCGCTCCAGTGGGTCGTCCATTGCTTTTTGTGCAAAATAAAAGTCTTGTCCAGAAGTGGCGTCTCTTGCCGCAGGATCTTCACAGCCTGATACTGGGGCACTTGATCTCCATGCCGAACCCTATGGAAGAAACCACACTGCAAGAGAGAAAGAGGTCGAATTAGATAATCTAGCACTAAATAAAATCACAATGTGCAACCTTGATCCCAGGGTCCAAAGTTAGCACATGCCCAGTGCCAAACGTGAGTAAAAAAGAATGTTTGGCTGATAACTTAAAAAAAAAAAAAAAAGTATGTTCAAAGTTTCATTCCATAGTAATGATACATAATCCTCCATTCATTCACGCCATGCTTGAGCTGAAGCTGCTTTAGCTTTATCAACCTCTTTTTGTACTGTTTTATTTTTAAGGTGATAAAGTTAAAGCTCGACATGCTGCTGCTCATCTAACAGAACATGATGTCCTTTGATGCCCTTCTCAGACAAGATAAAGTCTAATGACTTGTTCACTTCATTTTGTGCATCTTTTATACCTCGATCAAACATTTAGTATGTACTCGGTTATATTCCTTATCCTAAACATCAACCTCAATGCAACATTCTGAAGCACTAAATACGAAACAATTTCAATCATCTTCATTCTTCAAAGAACGGCAGGCTTTAATTCTTGAAGAATGTTTCTTATTGTTCTATATTTGTTGATTACATGCATAACACCCTCGTGCATTATCATAACTGGTGTTGAAATCTGTGTCCTGCATTTAGGCACAATATGCAAATGTTAACTGATTAATGCCCCTGGTATACATAATTTTCCGCGTTCCGATCCTGAGTGTGGAAAGACGTGTTCATTGCATGCTCACTATCTAGTGGACTTTTGTTTTCATGCACTCAAATCACCCGCAAAAATTTGGCTTGTCCACGGACAGTGCGCTGACTGTCGCTGGAAACATGGGCAGCCGAAGTATACTATTAAATCTATTTATTTCAACTTACTTTCTCTTATTATAGAGAGTGAAAGTTTGTTCTGCCTTGCATCCTACACTGACACCACACAAATCTGGAGGCTTACGTGCCAACAGCTCTTATTATATCATGGATATTAAAGGTGCAGTAAGCAATTTTTGAAAAATGCTGTTGAAAAGTGGATCTGACCGAGCACCAAACACACTTGTAGCCAATCAGCTGTAAGGGGCGTGTCCACTCATGATGAGGGAGGAGAGAGAGCTCAGTGCACAAGACAGACATTAGCAGAACAACTTATAGATAGAGAAATGACAGAGAAAATACAAACGAGGAAAAGGCCAGTTATTCAGTCAAGAGCAGTGAGTGATTTTCTGTTTTTCTTTTGTTTGATTCATATTAACAGCATTTACAGCAGTAGGTACTGTACAGTACAGTCCAAAAGTTTGGAACCACTAAGATTTTTAATGTTTTTAAAAGAAGTTTCGTCTGCTCACCAAGGCTACATTTATTTAATTAAAAATACAGTAAAAAACAGTAATATTGTGAAATATTATTACAATTTAAAATAACTGTGTACTATTTAAATATATTTCACAAAGTAATTTATTCCTGTGATGCAAAGCTGAATTTTCAGCATCGTTACTCCAGTCTTCAGTGTCACATGATCCTTCAGAAATCATTCTAATATGCTGATATGCTGCTCAATAAACATTTATGATTATTTTCAATGTTGAAAACAGTTGTGTACTTTTTTTTTTCAGGATTCCTTGATGAATAGAAAGTTCAAAAGAACAGCATTTATCTGAAATACAAAGCTTCTGTAGCATTATACACTACCGTCCAAAAGTTTGGGGTCAGTAAGAATTTTTATTTTTATTTTTTTGAAAAGAAATTAAAGAAATGAATACTTTTATTCAGCAAGGATGCATTAAATCAATCAAAAGTGACAGTAAAGACATTTATAATGTTACAAAAGATTAGATTTCAGATAAACACTGTTCTTTTGAACTTTCTATTCATCAAATAATCCTGAAAAAAAATAATGTACACAAATATGTTGTACAATTGTACACATTAAATGTTTCTTGAGCAGCAGATCAGCATATTAGAATGATTTCTGAAGGATCATGTGACACTGAAGACTGGAGTAACGATGCTGAAAATTCAGCTTTGCCATCACAGGAATAAATTACTTTGTGAAATATATTCAAATAGAAAACAGTTATTTTAAATTGTAATAATATTTCACAATATTACTGCTTTTACTGTATTTTTAATTAAATAAATGTAGCCTTGGTGAGCAGACGAAACTTCTTTTAAAAACATTAAAAATCTTAGTGGTTCCAAACTCTTGGACTGTACTGTATATTACGCTGCTGTCACTTTAATACACAGATCTAATATACGCATGTGATTTCTTTCCCTGCTGTTTATGTTCACAGACATAATCGACTGTGTTTGTGAACTTTGTGTGTTTTTGACATAACCTTGTGTGTATTTGACAGTTTAAGCACAATGAGACGTGAAAGAGAATCGTTTGACATCCAGCTTTCTGTGTGCGTGACTCAAAAATCATATATCAGAAGTTTAGACTGATATTGCTTTAAAACGCATGCAAATGATTAACTTTCGTGATGAAGAAGAACTGCAATGTCATGTGAGCCTGACCACGATAGAGACGATAATCAAAACCAAACAGATGTTTTGTTTGTTTTTGGCAGAGTATCCGAGGCACGAGCTGTACAGGCTCCGCCCCATTCTGGAAAGCGGGGTGGGGAGCAGTAGCTCATTTGCATTTAAAGATACATGCACGAAAACAACATATTTTGCTGTTCTACAGAACTATGATATGCTGTCTTTTGCTTGAATATACTCGTGTCATCTTGTTTGTTCATTTGTATTATTATTATTATTATAAGCATCTAACGTCTCCACATTTCAATCATCGGCTCCCAAAATGTGTCAGAAAAGTGAGATAACACTACTAATATATGTTTTTTCTTTTGAGTCCCCTTTTAGTGATTGCAATAACCCCTTAATCTTGCCACATTTGTAGTTACTTGGACTTTTGTGTTATATGTCTGGAGATGTTTTTTGGGAAGGAATGATTTTGCCATCAAAGGAGTAGAGGAGCTAAATAACAATTAGACATTTGACCTGAACTATCATAGCAACACAAATTGCTTTCACTTATTGATGACATCATACCCTCGGGGTGGCAGGCACAGTAGATTCCTCGCCTGTGTTGCATAATGTGCATGTGAATGTGTGGGAGGAGCTATCAAGATAGGGGTGTGGTCCTTTTGGATATGGGCGTGTTTGTTTTGGGTAGAGGCGTTTACCAGAAATCGCTTACTGCATCTTTAGGCATTCCCATTATTATTTAGATACTGGTTATCATGCCAAAGCCACAGCACATCAGCACACTCCACCGCAGAAATGAGCTGTACCACATGACATGTGCTAGAGGAAGATCAGGCTGGACGAGGCTCTTATTGAAGATCAGTGGCCTGTTTCCCCTCCACATCAGACGGCTGCTGCTGCAGATGAGCGCTGTAATACTCGGTCTCATAGTGAGGCTGCCTCTCAGTGCGCTTGAAAAAACCACACTGCTCCACCAGACGGGAATGTATAACAGACATATGCGTAGGTACAGAAAGAAGAACACATGAAGAACTAGCAATGGGGGGTTAAATCATTAGAAGTGAGGAAATATTATATAGACAATAGTATGCAATCGCATTCATTGGATGGAAGAGAACAGGTAGGAAAGTAATATGAGTAATATGAGGTAAACAATGACAGAATGTTCATTTTGGGAGAAATATGCCTTGAAATGACAGCAAATCAACTTTCAAAAAGTGTCTCAAAAAGTGAAAAAAGTTTGTCTCAGGATTAAACATCTTTTTTTCCTGTTGTTCACTGGAGCCATGGCAAATCTATGTGCAGTCAAGCTGCTTTACTATATGATCTATGTGTATTATGAAAAGTGCTATACAAATACATTTGAAAAAGTTCATAAAACATTGGGCATTTTTGACTAGGAGAATCCACTAGACTTGTGTCCATGACTGGCAACTAGTAAGTTCACCAGTAATCACACCATGTCAGCATGCCAAATTATACTTTTGGGCATTCACAATGACTGTAGATGGTCAAATGATTCAAAAATACATTTTCCTCCTCAGTGTTTCTGTCTTGTTTTCCAGTACAAATATCTAAACATTCTTAAATCAAGGTTAATTTACTGGAGAAGCTGAGTGACTTTAGCTAGTTGAGTGGCTTTTTGCTTAAAACAAGAAAAATATCCGAAAATCTTGTACTGACCCCACTGGCAGCTATATTGTTTATTGTTTTAAAGTGCCCCTATTATGCTATTTGTGATATTCCCTTTCATGCAGTGTGTAATAGAGCTGTTTGTGAATGTAAAAGGTCTGCAAAGATCAAAGTGCAGATAAATGTTATCGTCTCATACGTAGGTTTGTAACTAATTTGCATAATGCCCGCTCTTCATTGGCTGAACAGCGTCTCTTTGCCCCGCCCTTAAACACTGTAGTTGTTGTTCATGTTGAGAAAACGCTGTTTTCTGCTGCCAAAGCAAATCCACTTTGATGAGATTGATACGGTAACACCGACGCCATCGTTACTGTTCGTATCACTGTGAATCAAGAGCTGAGATTCAGATATGATAATGAGCCTTTGGTTTCTGACCAATCACAGCAGACTGGGCAATCTGACCAATCAGAGCAGAGCAGCTCTCAGAAAGGCGGGGTTTAGAGAGACCGAATCCTTAATCGAAGCGTTTCAGACACTGAGAGAAAAGAGCTGATGCTGCAGTGGATATTATGAGAAAATTAAAGTGTTTTTGACCTTGAATGAATGTGAACCTGTTGTAGGAGACGAGAAACGAACATTAGAAACCTTTAAAATACCATGATAGGGGCACTTTAAGCATGAAGCCATTTTTTACAAAACAAGACTATATTTGATGAAAGAATGTTTAGATATTCATAGGCAAAAATACTGAAGAAATCTTTTGCAGAAGCTTGTTGAGTGTGTACACTCACCTTCCACAGTACACACACGAGCAGCGCGAGAACAATAACTCCAGCCAGGACGGCAATGAGGATGATCCACCACGGGATGCTGTGCTGGTCCGAGAGCCCGATCTCTGGGTAAATCATCACTGACACCTGCACAAACACAAACACTGATGCACTAACAAGAACACACACAGGAATGTGGGCATGTGCGATCACGTGTGCTATCTAACCTGTGTAGCAGCGTCCTTCAGCACTAGATGCCTGATGTCGGATTTAATGGTGATATTGGCTCTGACCAGCAGCTCCACAGCACTGACCGATGAAAACTCCTAATAAACACAGAGTGAATGCTGTACTGCATCTGTAATCCATTAGATCACACATACATATAGACCCTGGGCACATTTATGGACATTAATTCACTGACTGTGGGCTTGATTCGGATGTGTTTGAGGTGATTGCTGTGGTGCCGTTTTCTTGTCTGTAACTGTGTTTCCATCTTTTCAGTGTAACTTTCCATTGAGCTGATAGTTACTGTCCCACCATATCAACTAGGGCTGGTCAAAAAAATAGATTTTTCGATTAATTGTTTTTTAGTATGTGTTTTCATTCAGTGCTGAACATGGCAGATGCAGGTGTGCCTCTCTGCGGGAACAAACAGAAAGCTGTGCGCAAATAATAAAATTAATTCTCTTACACATCTCCTTGTGTTGAACAGATAAATTCACACAGATTTATCCCATATTTATCCCTATCCTAGTAAACATAGTAAATTTTGGCTTGAAGGGGACCTATAATGCCCTTTCACAAGAGGTAATAAAAGTCTCTGGTGTCTCCAGAATGTGTCTGTGAAGTTTCAGCTCAAAATCCCCCACAGATCATTTATTATCGCTTGTCAAATTTGCCCCTATTTGGGTGTGAGCAAAAACACGCCGTTTTTGTGTGTGTCCCTTTAAATGCAAATGAGCTGCTGCTCCCGCCCCCTTTCCAGAAGAGGGCGGAGCTTTAACAGCTCAACAACAACAAAGCTGGAGAATCTCACGCAGCCAAAATGAGGATTGTCAGTAACGGTGTTCAGCCTTACATTGTTCAAACCGGAGTCGACACTGATGGAGAGACTCAGGAAGAAGTTACAACTTTTAGGACGTTTCTGAATGGTTAGTGGATAAATTTATGTAGTTGCTGTGGAGTTGATTCAACTCATCGACTAGCATGTGCCGTCATGTTCATCTTTTGTGTTGAATTGACCCTCGTTTGTGAAGCAGTTCGGCGTAAAATGACAGCATGACAACAACACTCGACTACAACAACTCTTCCTCTTCTCTAAAGCAGCCCAACATGGCCCCGCCCCCTTTGTTGTGTGTTCTCGGGCGGGGTTTATGTAAATTTTGGGGTTAGTGATGTCAAATTGAAATTTGAGCGTTGTAACTTTGCAGATGTTGTTTATGATCAAACAGCAACATTACACACTAACTAAAATTAAAAAAGTGAAATCATAATAAACCACCCCTTTAACAGAAAGACAACACATGTATCAGTATATTGGATCCGTGCATTAGTCTTAAAGTGACAACAGCCTAATATTCCTGCTGCTGTCTGTGTTTTTAATGTTAATCAAACTACAAATGACTAAAATATCACTCACTGCTCTTGACTGAATACATTTTTTGAACCTTTAATACGGATGAACCTTTATTTAATTTGTACAGTGAAGATTATATGCAATGTTGTTTTACGTCTGATTACTTTATTCAGTTTCTGTACCTGAAAACTGTTACTGTTTGGTATCTAAATTGGAATTGAGAATTGTTAAATTTCACTGGTATCTAAAATTATCTAAAAAACAACTGTTTATTCATTTATTGTTTTTTTGTGGTGGGGGCAGTGAAAACTGAATCATTAAATTCATTGAATCAAATCGAGAATCAAGAATCAAATTGAGATCTTGTGAATATGAATCGAATTTAATCAGAACATTTGGAACAATATCAACAGGAAAAACGATCGTTCAAGAGCGAGCGGCTCTCACCTCAATGAAAGTGCTGTTCCACAAGTTTGCTCTGATCCTGATATGCATGGAGCCGGAGAACTTGTCTAGAGGACACCGGAAGAGCAGGCAGCGTGCAGATCCCAGTAAACAATCCTGAAATACATCAGCAGTCATTCACAATCAATGGCAGATTACGGAATGAAATATGGTCGCAAAAGTATTTCTCATTTTGTCTGCTCTCTGGTTCATACTGACCAGTGTGAGAGACTTCCTCCTCTCAGACGCAGACACAGCTGGAGTGATTTTGCCTTCAGGGTTTTTGGGAACCACGTCTGCTTCGGTCTCCTGATGCGAGCGCACCTTTCTGCTGCTCTGTTCACAGATGACCCATTTAAACATCTTTTGCATTTATTGATGACCAGCAGCTTCATTTGATGTGTGTTTGCGAGTACCTTGAGGTGTTCTGTCTGAGCCAGACGCAGAGGGTCGAGCGCCGACTGTGGTTCACAGCGAGTGTGTGGATGGCCGTCGATCTGCAGAGCGCTCGGATACAACAGCCACTTCTTATTGATCAGCTCGTACGGCCACAGGATGTTCAGAGATGCTGAGCCGAACGTTTGGAGAGACTGCCCAGTATTAGTCATCTGTTATCACACAGGACACATGAGTTACTTCTGTCCTGTTCCTTCCATTTCTCCATACAAATGGAGACTTCTGTTCTACGTTCCATTAAAAATAACTGAGTAATCCAATTAGTTACTTTTTTAGTGAGTAGCAGAATATACTTTTACAAGTAACATTACTTTTACAAGTGAACTTCCCCAACAATGTTAATATACAATATATAGTATATTTAACATAAAGTACCCATTAGTGGTGGGAGAAAAAAAAATCTCGAATGAGTTGCAAATCTTTCTTTAGCGATTCTGAAATGATTCTGTGGGAAACCTGGGGTTTTGCAAAACTTACAATGTGTGGTGTCTGTGGTATTTCAGTGTTCATTTCGGTTCATTTTCAGTTCCAAAAGCTCTAAGAAATTTTGTTTTACAATTAAATTGTATATATAAATTTACATTTAAAGTAGCTAAACAGTTTAAAAACAGTTTTTCATCTTTGGAATTTAGAACTAAAATTAAAGGGTTAGTTCACCCAAAAATGAAATTTCTGTCATTAATTACTCTCCCTCATGTCGTTCCACACCCGTAAGACCATATCTTCAGAACACAAATTAAGATATTTTTGATGAAATCCGAGAGGTATATGACTCGTCCATAGACAGCAATATAATCAACACTTTCAAGGTCCAGAAAGGTACTAAAGACATCATTAAAACAGTCATGTGACTGCAGTGGTTCAACCTTAATGTTATGAAGAGACGAGAATAATTTTTGTGCACAAAAACAAAACAAAAATAACGACTTTATTCATCAATCTCTTCTCTTCTGTGTCATTCTCATTCGTTGTTTACGTCCAGCGCTTCCTGGTTCATTGTCAGAACGCCGACTCATTATTGGCCGGCTCCTGCGTCAGTGTCACACGCATGCATCGTGCTGATCACATGATCAGCTTTGGCCAATACTGAGCCGGCATTTGGATGTAAACACGGAAGCTTCACTGTGTTACTATGTCACCTGCGTAAGATGATGACAAAGAAGAGATTGTTGAATAAAGTTATTTTTGTTTTGTTTTTGCGCACAAAAAGTATTCTCGTCTCTTCATAACATTAAGGTTGAACCACTGCAGTCAAATGACTGTTTTAACGATGTCTTTAAAACCTTTCTGGACCTTGAAAGTGTTGATTATATTGGATCAAAAATATCTTAATTTGTGTTCTGAAGATGAATGAAGGTCTTACAGGTGTGGAATGACATGAGGGAGAGTAATTAATGACAGAATTTTCTCTAACCCTTTAACACTTTACTTAAAGACTTTATATATAAAATGCATAATACTTAATTATTATGCCTTGAAATGCACCTTATAATGCATTGTATGATCTCATGAATAATTATAATCTCAATTATAATACATTATAATACTTATCTATTCATTGAACATATCTTTAGAAAGAATAATGCATTAAAAGATTACAAACATGTAGCAAGGAATCTGCAAATATTATAATGAAACTTTTTACAATTATTTATGAAAAATATAATGCATTATAATGTACATAAATGCATTATACATAAAGGTTTTTGTAACCAGACTTGTTAGTTTAATAATGGAATGTTGTTAAATTTTTTTCCAAAAATGTCCATAGTGCAGCTTTAAAGGAAACATGGATGAGAACTCCATTAAGTCTCATGAGATTTGATAGAGCACCTCCAAATCTTCTGAGCACATGAACTTACAATGAATTCATAGTCCACTGCGCTGCCGACGTCCTCCAGTGATGTCATAGCGCTCTCTCCCCTCACCTCTCCGCTGAAGAACAGCTGATGAGGGCGAGACAGCCTACAGGAGACCAACAAAACACCATCATCACACGGCATTTTAAGAATAGCTTCTGAGAACATTTAATGAGATATTAGATCTATTTATGGACACTTGTGAGATATACACTGAGTTGACATCAGCATTCATGAGAAAATAAGCTGTTATTTTAGAAACCATATGTAAACACACCAATAATCAGAGATAAAGGGAAGTGAACACACACCCGCTGAGCACCAGAGGAAGCTCGATCACCACTCGCGCAAACGCCGTGACGGGGGCCAAAGAAGGCTGCTCGCTTATCCTGTGTGACATTTACAGGGTTGAAATGATTACATTTGTTTTGGCATTTTGTCAACAGGGTGAATCTCACAACAATGTCCAGGTTACATTTCATCCCAAATGGGGAATCAGCATAAATATAATTTCTGCCTACGTCACACGTGACCTTTCCAACATGATTACGTAATGCGTGGCACATCACAGAGCAGTGCGAGACGAGCATATGTGGTTAAAAAGTATATAATTTTATTTATTTATTTTAGAAAATGGCCGATGGTTTCTCTAGATAAGACTCTTATTCCTCGTCTGGATCATGTAGAGCTCTTTGAAGCTGCACTGAAACTGACATTTGGACCTTCAACCCGTTGAACCCCAGTGAAGTCCACTATATGGAGAAAAATCCTGGAATATTTTCTTAAAAAACCTTCATTTATTCTTATTAAAGCTAAAAAAAGTTGTTCAGTCAAGACCAGTTAGTTATTTTCTCTCTTGTTTGATTCACATTAATGACTCAGAGCAGCAGGTTTATTAGGCTGCTGTCACTTTAAGACCAAACGCACGGATCCATTATACTGATACACATCCGGTTTACGCCCAGCTGTTCACTTGAGACATAACCCTCTGTGTTTACATGAATACTGCACATGATGGGCATTTTGACATAATTGCAAAATTATGTCAAAATACAAAATTGTATTCGACCATTTAAGCGCAATAGGACGTAAAAGAGAATTGAGTTCACGATCACATGCTGACAGATGCGGCTTTCTGTTTGCGCACTTACGCTCCGTGTCAATTCTTTTTCACTGCTTATTGTGCTTATTCTTTTAACATCAAGCACATCTCGCACTTTATATTCTCATTCATGCATTTCATCACTCTGAAGTGTCAATAGTGCTATATATTTACATACCGCGATATGCAAAATATAGCAAAATCTCCAACGATAGACATTTGATACCGGGATAACGATATATATCATCATACCGCCCAGCCCTAGATTGCGATCTCATTCTAATTTGCCCTGTTTTGTAAATCTGTCCCTAAGTATGCTTCATGTAAGTACAAATAAATCATGAAAGTTTGTGTATTTGGTTTCTAATGATCTGAATTTTGAAAAATCTGTTATGAATTTAAAAATATAACTGTAATAAAAGTAAAGGTATTGTGCTGCTGTCATGAAAGTGATGTTACAATGAAAAATAAATATTCAGGGTGAAATATGACCCAGACATTTCTTTGTGAGATTCATCCAACATCATTTGTATGATTTGGTTTTGCTTACAAAAGAAATACACACAGCAAAATCCCCAGAGTTAATCAACTCTGCTCAGAGAGCATATGGTCCCTCCCTACAAGTTAAAATAACACTGAAGCAGAGTTAAAATAAATGAGATCATTTGCTGTTTGTGGAGTTGTTTAATCAGATCTTAAGAGATTTAATACCTTTTATTTTCAGTTTATTTCATCTAAGGCTGTGGCTGGAAGCATTTGTAGTTCTCTTCAGTGATTCTGCTTGTTAACAGCAGGTGTTCATCACTAATGCTCAATCATAACTTAATTAATCTCATTAACTTTAACTCTGTTTCAGTGTTACTTTAACACTATATAGAGAGGGACCATATGTAATCTGAACAGAGTTGATTTAACTCTGGGGATTTTGCTGCGCAGGCAGGCAGAAAACAGGACTGTAACTCACGTGGACAGTGCGAGATGAACAGACAGTGACGTAGTTTCTATAGTGATCGCAGAAGTGCTCAGAATAAGATGGAATTTGACCTGACATAAAGAATTCATGGGCAATTTGAGTTTCCTGAAGGTCAGAATCGTGTAACTGTGCATGTGAGACTGTTACTGTACCGTCGCATCTCTTTTGAGCGGATTGCCCAGTTCACATAGTGCCTGAGAGCCGTTCTGATTGACTTCACACAACACCTTCAAAACAAGAACACATCAGGAACTACTGCTGGCTCTGACTGACACATAAACAAGCTCAGCATTGCTGATGGTGTACCTGCTGCCCCATGAGTCCGGAGTACGAGAGCGTGTTTGGCAGAGACACCAGCAGCTGGGCGGCGTGGGCATCATCCCCATCCTCCTGCGGGGTTTCTGGGTTAGACGGCATGTTAGTCACCGTGACCTCCAACACTACTGACCTCTGATCCGACAGAGAGAACACCGGCACATCAGACCCGTCACTAAACGCAGAGCATGTGGGAGAAATTAAAATAACCAGGGCATCTATGCTTTACAAGATTTTCACATTTGCACACAGTAATTTTCACTGTGACGCTTGCACTGTACAGCAGAACCTGGTTTAGGAAAATGTCTTCACATGTACAGGCAATTTATGTATGGCTTGTAGGAACATTTAGGCAACTCTCACATGTTCACATACATCTTTATAAATGCAGTCATGGAGACATCACTTCAGATACAGAAATATGTGCATGGTCACTTACCGCGGTAGAGGAGTGAAGTCGTTTGAAATGGGTGCTTTTGTACCAAACTGATAGACAAGCTGAAGGTTGCTCTGGCATATTTTATCCTCACCACACCCTTCCCTGACAAAATTAACCTGTGAAGAGACAGAAAGCTTGCACATTCAGTTTTAATGTTATACTAATGGCTACTGATGGATTTGAATTACCATTCAACGAACATTATATAAGGGATAATGTACTGACAGCTAGTCATTTTCACAAAGTAAGCTGATATGAAGCAAACAGCTATTATATGACTACTTAAATGAATACATGGGCAAGCAGTATTGATTTTGGGTGTAATATTGAAATCATAGGTGGAGTTTGGGGGGACCAGAGCCAATGATTTTGCCTGAGCTATGAATAATTAAAAAAAAACAAAAAACAATAGAATTCACATTTATTTGTCTTATCTTATCATTGTACTGTAGAATGAGTAAATATGTTTGTTGTTAGGATGTTTTAAAAGGTAAATTTCTAGGCTGATTACATTTTTAGGCTGCTGTGCCTCAGAGGTCTAACAGCACTCATCAATGTCAAAATGATCGAGATGGCCAATCAAATCAAAGAGGGCGGGTCTTGCTGTCACTGTCACAGCGAGAGTTTGCGGAAAGATGCAAGTAGACAACTGTTTTTCGATAGAAATGTTCAGCGACTGACAGTAATAGAGTATCTGATGAAAACTGCTAAACTTTTTATGAAATTTTGCCGTTTTGAACTAAAAATATGCGATAGTGATTCATGTACTAATTCATAAATGAATGTGACAAGACAATAAATGTTTGCGTTTTCAACATATTAGGTACATATTTCAACATATTAGGTATACGAATAAGAGTGAATGTGTGCACATTTTAAAATAAAATATTATTTGCAAATAGTTCAAACTTCATAACTACAATTAGACCTAGAAGTTATTTTACTATTCTTATTTATTTATTCCCTTAACCTTCAGGGGTCTGAGGAATTTTGGGGCCCTGGAGAAGTTTTGACATGCCCTGACATTTGTGCTTTTTCAGTTGTTCATAAACATATTAATGGAAAAAGTGTCATTACACTGTATTCAGCACAAACTAGGCTACAATAATATGTGAGGAACATGTATGTGTTTTTGAAGGAATAATGTTTATGTGTGGTTATTGAAAAAACAAAAAACTTAAGTCACTGAAATAAAGCCAAAAAATATATATTAAATCTGTGTTCACAAGACTTCTGGGTATTGGAGGTTGTAGACTAGAGTTTTTGCTTCAAAATGAGGTAAAATTATGCTGCTTGCTTGTTCATATAAAACAATAGAGAGATTTAAATTTTCGAAAACATCTTTGGTCAAGAAACACAGTATGCGTGGAGGCGTGAATCATCATTAATAATGGGTGATTCTCACCTAAGAAGACAAAAGAATCGCATAAAGAGCTCTAATGACCTGCATAAATAATGAGCTCTTTCAGACAGGTAGGCTGTGAAAAAACCCTCTGTTGATCATGTCTCAAGCTCATCATAATGTAAATCAAACATACAGAAAAAACAGCAATACTGTGAAATATTATTACAATTTAAAATAATTGTATTCTATTATATACTTTAAAATATAATGCATTTCTGTGATGCAAAGTGTCTGAACAGTTATGTTACCTCTATGGCATTTCATATAGGCTTTTAGCTTAAATTTGGAGAAATATTGATGGATTCTCATGTTTATGTCAATTTTCTATACAGAGGAGTAATATTTATTCAATATTTATTGTCATCACTGTGAGCGCTGGATACTGTGTTTTCAATTCATACTTGCAGCCGGAGGGCACTCTGTACACCTTTAGTCCACAAATTAATGTATAGAAGAACAGGAACCAGGAACTAACGGCATGTCTTCTAGAGATCGCTAACCATTGCTTTAACATCCAAATAAACACTTTTCAAGACAATAAATACACGATTGAGACGATGAATGCATGTATTGCCTCTGAATTTGCGTCTGAATAGCGCTGGCTCCGTGGGCGTGGCCGCATTAGCGGATAATGAGCTGAATCAAGGACTTCTGACATGGCTCTATTTTCATACAGATTACATAAACACAGAATTTTTGTTTTCGATTTGACTTACACGATTTAAAACCTGACATTTCAAAGTTTCTTTAGACACAAGTCTAATTTTTTTGTCATTAGTATTCACTAAGTTACAGTTCATTTTCTGAGAACTATCAGATTGGACTTCGTTCAGAGGGAGACGAGAGATCACGCATCATGTTAGTTTTCTTTATTTTACACAAAGCACAACATTTTGTTTTTACTCTGAGTGTACACAAATAAAAGAAGATATTTCACAGATTAAAATGGTGTATAGTTCTTAATTGTATGTGCAACATTGACGGAGTATTTTGAGTCTCTTTCACACTGGTTAGAAAAAAAACGCGGTGATCACGCCGAGGGAGTTAAAGACCCCCTGTGGTGAAAATCAAGTGTTTAATGTTGTTTATATGTCTATGTGGTGTTTTTAATACGCTTTAAGACAAACCATGTGCAAATTCATCATTCAACACCATTGCCGAACCATTGCGTAGCGTTTACTTCAGTAAAGTTGACCAAGTGGATCTCTGAGCATGTGTGAGTGAGTGGAGGCGGGGCTGATTAGCATATTCATAGATCCACGTATATTAAATGAAGCAAGGGTGTAGAATTACATTCAAGCTATTTATAGGCGTGAAGACTTTTTTTCCACAGGGAAATTTTGGTGATCAAAGATGAGTTTTAAGGTATAAAATTATTGACTACAGGGGACTTTATATCCCTTTAAATCATTTAATTCTATTATTATTATTATTATTATTATTATTATTATTTATACGATACAGATCGTTTCAAAGCAGCCTTACAGTGATAAACGGGAAAGTATACGATTCAGTGATGCAAACAGAGTTCAATTCTGCTGTAAAGCAGCTCTAAAAAGACAACAGTAAACATCATTCAGCTGAGATCAGTTCAGTGTTGATTCAGTTTGGTTCAATAACATCACAATCACAGCTCAAATGCATGAAGATATTAAGATATTGTAAGATATTGACATCATGATTTTCTTTAAAGCTGCTTTGAAACAATGTGTATTGTATAAAGTGTTATATAGAAATAAATAAAGGTGAAACTAAAGGCACTATGCAGGACATCTCTTTCTTGAGACAAATGTGACAAACTTCTGAACACAGAATGCAGGGATTGACCCATTCACAACCAAAATCAAGAGACAAACAAAATGTAAAATCATGTGAAGTGCATTTGTTTTACCTCAGAGTAGAGTGTGTTGGAGGGACTGATGCTCAGGACGGGGCTCAGCTGGGTATGGTGTTTATGTCCCGTGTGATGGTGATGTCTGCTTCTCCGTATAGTGTGTGTGATCGCCAGAGAGACGGGCCGCAGCTTGTCCCGAATGTTTTCCTGGTGAAATGAGAACAGAAGCGTTCATATGGCCCTGTTTCTGATCCTCTGATAGGACTTCATTGAGTCCCTCCTCTCGTGTTATGAAATGCAGCTGCAATTTTGATCATAATGTGTGTGTTTTGGTACAATGCAGCAAAGTTTGAAGCCGCTGTTTCATGTTCAAAGTGTTGATTTTTCACCACATGTTCCATAGCGGGCAGAAATCAATAGCTGTGTCTCATTTGAAGGCTGAGCCCTCTGGATGCCGCATTTGTCAGCTGCATATGTCATTGAGGCAGCCTTATTTCAGATAAGTAACATTATATCGCAAATTAAGGGAAAAAATACAGTATTTTAATCTAAAGTGAGGTGGATCATTTTTTTATCTGTTAAAAAGACAAACTACGATGGAAACACATTTACCGAATAAAGCCGCGGTCACGCTAGACTTTGAGCATGTGAAATTTCTGTTGATGAAAATTTCTGTCTGTAACAACACTGTAACAGTCATATGACGTCACGTCCTGCAGCGTCTTTTTTATAAACATGAATTCAACATTTAACAAATAGTAATACATTCAAAATATAAAAATATACAATCTTCTCCACTTTACTGCAGAATATTGTTCTTTTAATTCAGCCAAGAGGTCACGCTGTGACGTATCGATCTTCTACTGGTCACACGTCTTCACGTTATGCGAATTCGCAGCTCAGAGTTCAGCAAAATTGACCTCTGGAGGGCAGCGAAATGCGAAACTTTTTGCAAGAGCTTGTGTTTCCGGTTTTGAATAGAAATCAATGGAACGAAAAGTGTAGTGTGATCGCCCCTTAAAGGATTAGTTCACTTTCAACTTAAATTTTCCTGATAATTTACTCACCCCCATGTCACCCAAGATGTCCATGTCCTTCTTTCTTCAGTCGAAAAGAAATTAAGGTTTTCGATGAAAACATTCCAGGATTATTCTCCATATAGTGGACTTCACTGGAGCCCAAACGGTTAAAATTACAGTTTCAGTGCAGCTTCAAAGAGCTTTACATGATCCCAGATGAGAAATAAGGGTCTTATCTAGAGAAACCATCTGTCATTTTCTTAAAAATAAATAAATAAATTATATAAGTTTTAACAATAAATGCTCATCTTGAACTAGCTCTCTTCTTTTTCTTCTCTATTTGAATTCCAGCAGTGTAGACACTGCTAAGTGTATTACTGCCCTCCACAGGTTTGAACTAATTGTTATATACTTGCACTAGCTTATTGTATATGACAATTTAGTTCAAACTTTGACCTGTGGAGGGCAGAAATACACTTAGCAGTGTCTACACTGCTGGAATTCTAATAGAGAAGAAGAAGAGAGCTAGTTCAAGATGAGCATTTATGGCTAAAACGTATAAAATTTTTAAAAAATTTAGAAAATGAGCGATGGTTTCTCTAGATAAGACACTTATTCCTCGCCTGGGATCGCTGTAAACTGTAATTTTGACCTTCAACCGTTTGGGCTCCATTGAAGTCCACTATATGGAGAAAAATCCTAGAATTCTTTTCCACTGAAGAAAGAAAGACATGAACATCTTGGATGACATGGAGGTGAGTAAATTATCAGGAAATTTTAATTAGAAAGTGAACTAATCCTTTAAATTCCTTGATGTGCAACTAAAACATGAATTTGTCTCAGAGGAGGTAATTGAATAACTGGACTAACCAGTGGACCAATCGCATCGCACCACATCTCAGTTGTTGGTTTAGTTATGATTTGTTTTAATTTCTTCATACAATTGCATTCACAAACACCAAACGCAAGAGAACATGACGGCACTTATTGTGTTTCGTCTGCTGCTCTGAGACAAACTCATTAATGATGGAGAAAAAAAGAGCCTGATTGGAGCAACTTCTAATATTTTGAGTCAATTTCCCAGGATGTGATGATTTTGTTCTGTTTGAAAACATGGAATGGAAACCCTGCTTTATGCGCAAAATTTTAATGCGATATTACAATTTTGCGCCCAAGTTAAATTCGCAATTTTGGATGGAAACACAGCTAATGATACTAGTAATGGCTGCTTTGAAACAAAAAAGTGGTGCAAGTAAAGGTGACTTGACATTCATAAATTGTTTTAGACCCTGCTTCCACCTGTTTTTAGTGCTCAACAAAAATGCACCTCATATACCATCTTTACAGCAGGTGGAAAGAGGGCGCCGTCAATACACACATTCATCTGCATCTCTAGATCTACCTTCACAGCAAAAGTCACTGTTTGACAGTCCGGATGTTTTTGTCCATGTAGCTCCACTTCCACAGAATGGACGTACTCCGGCTCTGATAAACTGCGGTCCAGGAAGTGAACTCTGTGAGGAAGACTCAACTTCCTGCGCTCTACGTCCGCCTCAAAATGTACAGCGAGTGCTGATGTGGAGGAGCAACACAGAAACATTAAAATATATGTGTATATCTGCACTTACAGCGAGTGTTGTTGTTATAGATGTTGAATTTCTTACTGATATGTGGTGAGTAGGAGTCTGGATAAGCCGTATATGTGTAGCAGGCCTTCACGTCCACACTAGAAGAAGACAAGTCAGTCATTCATTATAATATCACTTTGAAATGGTTTTACTGTGTGTGATGAATATTGCTTGTAATTTCCAAGCAATATGTGTGAAGACATTGAAAAGTGAAATAACTTCTGACCAAACACCATCTTGGCCCTGGCAGCTGGGCTGCGTGAGGTCAATGTGCTGAGGCTCAATGGAAATTTCTCGGATCACGTGGACCACTGGACGTGACCTGATGGACAAACAACGAGTCAGAAAACGTCTTGCATCTCAAAATAACTGCCGCTGTGGCTTTAAATGACAATGCATCCATTTTTAAACATTCAGCTGACATGTTTTTCATTTGCACGTTTTTCTCAGGCACTTCAGATCTCACCTGTAAAGCACAACCTGATCACTGAGGGAGCCGACGGCTAGATCTGGATAAAAATTCCCATCAACATCTAGTCCTCCAGATATGGAGTAGCCCAGTCGCTTGACTCCTACATTAAGCCCATCCAGAACCTTGATATGATGATAAATATAAATATATAAGTCAAAACACTGATGGCACTGCTGGTTGAATGTCTATGAATGTATTTAGAAACAGAACCTTGAACATGTTACTGAAAACTGTTTAGTTTCTGAATGAATCAGTAGATACGTTTACATGGACCCTAAGAATAAAGATGTCACACATAACCACGTCAATCGGAATGAATTGGCCAAATCTGATTAAAATTTCTTTGGGATTGTAAGGGGTGGTTTAAACCTTTTCTAATCCAATCAACAGGACATGTAAACACTTGATTGGACTGAAAACAGAAACTGGAAAGTACTGCACATGTGCAATGCCGTAGAGATGGTGCAATGACACGTGCAATGAGCTGTTTTTGTTGAATATAGTGTCATAAATGACTGTCGTGTCATTCTAAAGTTCTTCTTCCACTCAGAGTCTCTGAAGTGGAGCAGGACAACGTCCCACCAGTCCTTGTTTCGGACTCTCATCCACAGACACCTTGTTTTGCGTGCAGGAATTAAGGGGCGTTTTTACTGCAGACAGATATAAGATATGTGCTCATCGTCTCCTAATTAGGACCTGAAATAGATAAACATTAGTATGCACAAACAGCGAGAAGTGTGCGCATGTCAAAAAATCAATTCCGATTTGAAACTTGTGACATGTAAATGCGTACATCAACTCGATCACTTTATTTAGTGTTCATGTAAACGCTACGCTGAATTCAAAAAGCGAAACAAAAAGTGCCCATGTAAATGTATTTTCGAACAAATCAGTTGAATGAAGGATTCAATGACTCACTCATATATATGAATATCAAATGTTGTCTTAAAACAATCTAATGTGCCTAAGACTTTTCCAGTGTGTGTGTGTGTGTGTGTGAGAGAAGGTTTGCCTGCGAAGGTTTGGTATCAATGCCAGATGAAGTGCCGCGGTAAATAAAAACTTTCCCATCTCCATCAAACGGGGCTCCAACAGCAATGTCTGAAAACAAACACATTGACTAGATTTTAGAGAAAAAGATATACTGTATACACTAGAAGTGAGTAAACCTCTGTGTAATATTATTACAAAACGTGCAATTTTGAAGCCCAAAAAAGCACATCCATCCATCATAAAAGTAATCTATAAATATCCATATGTAATCCAAAAATATCCATATGTAAAACGTTACAAACTATAATCATTGGCTTCCAGCAACGCCCATATGTTTCAGTATTTTCAGTGTTTCAACAAAAGTGATTTATTACATTGTAACATTAATTGAACAATACTACCAAAGATTATTTTTGTTAATTTCAATATTGATTCAGCATCATAGTGTTTAAACATAGCATAAGTTGATTCACTGACATTACCATTGATTTTTTGTTGTCTAACCTGCTTTCTGATATACCATGAAGACGAAACACACTTGTTCTTACCTTCATAACCATCCCAGTCCAGATCTCCAGCACTGCTGACGGTCATCCCAAACATAGAGTCATACGTTCCGTTGAGTCGGATCGGTCGTGCCTTTTCCCAGTGGCTGGCTGGGTTCAGAAACACATACACCGCACCTCCAATCTCTGCCTTTCGGTCGAAGAAATTTGGAGCTCCCACTACAAGATCTGTCCAGCTGTAGATGAAATCATCCTGTTAAATATTGAGCACATCAGCTTTACACAGGGTCATGTAAAGGTTCTTACCCATCGCTGTTCAGATCAGCAGTGGCCACAGAATAACCGAAGGAGGAGGCCAGTTCCTCGCCCCACAGAATATGGTCCGGCATCAGCCGGTAGAAGCTGTCCTTCCGCAGCAGAACCACGGCTCCTCTGTGACTGGCTCGAGGAGCTCCGGCCACAAGTGTCAACTCAGACTTACTTATAAGACCTTTGGCTGAGTCTACAGAGAAACCTGTGAAGAGTAGAGACAGATTAATACCAACTGTGCATGTGATGATTATGCACCTGATTTTATATGATCTTGCATGGGATTGTGGTATATGAGCGTATTAGTGTTGTCAGGAAATCACTATGAGCAGTCAATACCAATACATTGGAGTTTGCAAATGAAAAACAATCTATTCAAATATAGAAAGAGTTAGTCCTCATTCAGCCATAATGTTCTTTGTCTACAAACCCAGGTAGCTGTTCTGAGAGACGTCCTTGATGGAGCTTTTGGACGGTTCCACAGTTTTGTAAACCAGAGCATCCTCAACAGGACTGGCCATAAATAACAGCCCTGAGCGTACAGACAGGAAGACCGATACAGCAAGAGAAGAGTTCAGATGATTTACAGAAGGAAAAAAAAAAAAATCCACATCAATTCATCAGAAGCAATTTTCCAGGGAAATAACCTAATAGCTGAAAATGTATGCCTTAACATACTGACCTACTCATAAGAAAACACTGAATTAATCCAATGTCCACACATCAGAAATTCTTTATATTTGTAGCCTATATGTGATCATTTGGTTACATTTCGATAGTCCACATTAGACATTCTACTAACTATGGTGACACATTGTTGTCACATACATAATATTTTTTTCTCTACTCAATTATGTCGAAATAATGAGATATTATGTCGTTAAAACAACATATTTTCTCATAATAACAGTTATGTTGTTAAAATGACATATTTTGAACATGACGTGTATGAAATATGCCTTTATCTGATCTATGATAGAGAATTTATACAGCCTAGATCAGTGCCTTTTTCACACTTCTGCGCTCGAAAAGCAGAAGCAAATAAAGAGTAAAATACCTTTCGATGCCTGTATCAATGGCAGTGCCCATAGTGTCACGATCACGTCTGTTCCTGTCACTTCCCGGACTACATTACCCATAATCCTCTCTGCCTATCACCTGCACTCACTCCACCAATCACTATCGCTAATCACCACACCCAGCTGCAGCTCATTACCAGGACTATAAAGTATAGTCACCTATACACCTCACTGCGAAGTCTTGTTTACTGTTGTAGCAATTCCGAGCATTTATACCCTGTCTGTCTGTTGTTACTGTTCCTGCCTGCTACCCGTTATCGACCCATTGCTGCCTGTCCTGACCCTTGCCTTGTCTGCCGTTCTGTGAATGATATCTGCCTGCCTCGATCTACTGCCTGTACCCTCACTACGATTCTGCCTGTCCCTTGCTGTTCCTGTTTGTTCCCGTTTGACCCTGCCTGTACGACCACGCTCACTGTTAATAAAACGCTGCATTTGGATCCCCTGCCTGAGTCTGCCTTCGTAACACATAGCATGAGATTGTTGTGATTTGGTGTACAGTTCATCACAGATACCTCATCTAAACCAAACGTTCTCAAACTTACAGTTGTGGCCAGAATTATTAGACCCCTTCATAAATATGATCAAAGATGACTCTAAAAATAAATCTGCATTGTTTATCCTTTTGATCTTTAATTCATAAAATTAGCAAAAATCTAACCTTTCATTGAAGGAAAAGAATAGAAAGTGGGGGGGAAATAAAATTATGAAATAAATGTTTTTCTCCAAAACACGTTGCCCACAATTATTAGCACCCTTTTATTCAATACTTTTTGCAACCTCCTTTTGCCAAGAGAACAGCTCTGAGTCTTCTTCTATAACGCCTGATGAGTTTGGAGAACACCTGAGAAGAGATCAGAGATCATTCCTTCATACAGAATCTCTCCAGATCCTTCAGATTCCAGCTCCATGTTGGTGCTTCTTCTCTTCAGTTCAATCCACTCATTTTCTTTAGGGTTCAGGTCAGGGGACTGGGATGGCCATGGCAGAAGCTTCATTTTGTGCTCAGTGACACATTTTTGTGCTGGTTTTGATGTTTGTTTTGGATCATTGTCCCGACGGATGATCCAACCACAGCCCATTATAAGATTTCTAGCAGAAGCGGTCAGGTTTTGATTTTTTATCTGTTGGTATTTGATAGAATCCATGATACCATGAATCTGAACAAGATGTCCAGGACCTCCAGCACAAAAATAGGCCCACAACATTAAAGATCCAGCAGTATATTTAACCGTGGGCATGGGGCACTTTTTATCCATGTGTGCACCAAACCCATCTGGTGGGTTTGCTGCCAAGAAGCTCTTGTTTTAGTTTCATCTGGCCATAGAAGCCGGTCCTGTTTGAAGTTCCAGTCTTGTCTGACAACTGAATATGTTGGAGATTGTTTCTGGATGAGAGCAGAGGATTTTTCTTGAAACCCTCCCGAACAACTTGTGGGGATGTAGGTGCTTTTGATAATTTTTTTTAGGCTTTCTGAGATTCAAGACTCAACTAATCTAAGCTGTGATCCTTGGAGAGTCTTTGGCCCCTTAAACATTAGGACGATTTAGACACTCGTCCTCTTCCAGGCAGATTTTCAAAATCTTTAGTTGATTGGAACTTCTCAATTATTGCCCTGATAGTGGAAATGGGGATTTTCAATGCTTTAGGTATTTTCTTACAGACACTTTCTATTTTGTGAAGCTCAACAATCTTTTGCTGCACATCAGAACTATATTCTTTGGTTTTACTCATTGTGAAGAATGATTAAGGGAATTTGGCCTTTGTGTTTCCTCATGTTTATATTCCTGTGGAACAGGAAGTCATGGCTGGACAATTTCATGTTCATGATCACCCCGGTGAGCTAAAAAAATTTAAATATGAATGGGAATATACTTCAGAGATATTTTACTCATAAAAAATTCTAGGGGTGCTAATAATTGTGGGCAACGTGTTTTGGAGAAAAACATTTATTTCTTAATGTTATTTTCCCCCCACTTTCAATTCTTTTCCTTCAATGAAAGGTTAGAGTTTTGCTAATTTTATGAATTAAAGATCAAAAGGATAAACAATGCAGATTTATTTTTAGAGTCATCTCTGATCATATTTAGGAAGGGGTCTAATAATTCTGGCCACAACTGTATAAAGTAGAAAGGACCCTCATAATAGCCTATAACAGTGATTAAACCCAAAGTCAGTGTGGGTGGGAGTAATGAACACAATATAATTGTTTTATTGGCATATATCCACATTAAACTCATTGAAAGTCTTTGGGATGTGCTGGAGTAGTCCAAAAATCAATGCACCTCTTGAATGTTGTGATGTTATTTCTATCAAGAAATGTATACATTTTTTGGTCAAGATATTGTATTGACAATGCAAGAGGCAAGGACTCTGTAAAGTCTCCTCCAGCACATCCCAAAGACTTTCAGTGAGTTTAAGGTCTGGACTCAGAGGTGCCAATTCATGTGTCCCAACCATTCTTTCACAATTTGAGTCCGATGAATCTTGACATTGTCATGCTGGAATGTTTGTTTAAAGGTCCCGTACTTCGTGATCCCATGTTTCAAACTTTAGTTAGTGTGTAATGTTGTTGTTAGAGTATAAATAAAATCTGTAAAATTTTAAAGCTCAAAGTTCAATGCCAAGCGAGATATTTTATTTAACAGAAGTCGCCTACATCGAACGGCCAGTTTGGACTACATCCCTCTACTTCCTTCTTTAATGACGTCACTAAAACAGTTTTTTGACTAACCTCCGCCCACAGGAATACACAAGAGTTGCGTTTGTAGAGTGTGTTTGTCGCCATGTCGTCGAAACGCTGTTATTTTCATCCCGCAGTCCAATCACCGGGTCTGATTCCGGCTCAAATTGATAGGGTAAAATTAAAGACATGTTTACAATAACACTGAGCGTGTGCATCTCCACGTTATGGTAAGAGGCGTGACCTTTCCGGGCACGGTGCGCTCAGAGCTGTCGAATCACAACACAGGAACCGCTGGCACAATCAGAACTCGTTACGTATTTCTGAAGGAGGGACTTCATAGAACAAGGAAGTCATCAGCCCGTTTTTATGACAGTGGAAACAGCGGTATACAGATAAGTAAATTATGTGAAAAATACTGTGTTTTTTTACACGCGAAACATGAACATGTTATATTGCACACTATAAACACAATCAAAGCTTCAAAAAAACATGAAAAACGGGACCTTTAAGAAATGAGAAGCTACACAATCCATCTTTTAGGGTTAAAAGAACTGTTGCCAAACATAGAAACATAATAATCGCAGCAATAATGATCCAGTCATGGACTATTTAAATATTTAAATATCTGCCTATTCAAATCCAAACAGCAACTTTTTTTTTTCTTTGGCCGGGTAGTGTAGTAGAATGTCTATAGTGGACTATCAAAATAAAACCTTAGCGATAATTTAAATGAGTGGTCCAATACATTTTTCTTAATCCCATTACCTTTCCAGTTGTATGTACCCGGTGCCCCAAACAGGATGTAGTTTTTGTCAGGTGTGAAACTAGCTGACAGGCCCTGCTGGCAGAATCCAAACTGCTCGTGTCCTTGAGGACGACCTTCACAAAACTTCCACTCTCCCCCGTCCAGATCATCTCTCTCAGTCAAATCCTCACTCAGCACATAACAGCGTCCGATCGGGTCACGTGTCTCAAACGTCTGGTTGACATGTTGTCTCTGCTCATAGAGGTGAGCACACGTCTGTGAGATGACATCAGAACAAAAACAGGACTCATTTGGTACACATGCTGCCACAATGACCTTGACCACGATTCTGATTTGATTTTAAAATCCGAACTTTAGCATTGACAGTCATTGTAAGGAAGCAGTGGTGGATGAAGTACTTGAGTTGCATTGAATTCCATCTTTCTTTAAATCCATGTCTTTTTATCTAGTCCCAGACTTGACTTGAATTCAGGTGATCTCAGAGCTAAATAATTTTTCACCAGTTCTGTTCCATCAATAATAATGTGTGCAAAGAACTGTGGGTGTTTTGAGGACATGGAGGATACACTTGATGCATGCTTCAAAATATTGCTGAATGAAGATGTGAAAAGAAGGCCGCCTTCCAAGGATCCTTCAAACTGTGACACCTTTGACAGAGCTTGGTGTGCAGCCTTACTAGCATGCAGCCTACCATTCGAGAAGCACCCAAATTGAATATTTCTCTACTATATAGTATGCGAAAGACAGTACGCCAAAAGAGTAGTATGTCCAAATACATAGCATTTGAAAAACAGTAGGCGAAAAGTCACTGGATGACCTTCCGGGCGAGATTCTGAAGTACACTTTGACTATCCCATGAGGCCATGGGAGAAGATTTATGAATGGAAGTAAAGTGACGCAATTGATGCTGGTAGGACACATGACAGTAAAAACATGGTGGATGTAGTACATCCCAATTTAATTCATACTACCCATATCCACACTATATAGAATGTACTTTTTTAACAATCGCGAATTAAGTTCAGATTTAAATGCAGTGCCTACTCAGTATGCGATTTCGGACACACCAAAAGTTTAGCTCCAACCCTAATCAATCACATCTTAACCAACTAATCAAGGTGTTCATGTTTACTTCAAAATAGCAAGCAGGATTGGAACTGATATCTGACTGTAAGTAGCAGGTTTGCTACCCCTGCTTAGACACTACTGATGTTATACACAGCCGATGACTGCTTCACATCAGATCTGTATGATCTACATGTGAAGGGTACGAAATATACTCACCACCACTTTTCCACCAATCCCCTGACTTTTGACTGTGACTCCCAACCACTGGTTGTCTTTGCTCTCTTGCTCCAGACTCACTTGAGAAAACAAGAAACATGTTTCCTTGAATGGACAGCGTAGCAGAGACAATACTTTAGTTCATCACATTAAAAAAATGAAGCTGTTACCACTTCCATCGATGTCCACTCGTTCACACTTCTCCGATGTAACCGGGCAGCGATACAGGGCACCGGGACGGCTGTTCTGCAAAGTTCCCAAACCTCGGGCCTGAGGAGCCCCAACCAATATCCTGTAGAGGAGGACTAACTCTTTAAATGCTGTTCTTAGATCAGTTAAAGTTACAGCATACATGAACAATAAATGGAAAAAAAAAATAATACACAATGCTATATCAATCAGAATAAGCAAATCTAAAAATGAGTCTTAAGATGTGATTTAAAAATTTAAAGACTAGAACTATAACATATGTCTCGAGGTAAGGTATTCCAAAGACTTGTACAACTAAAGCTCTACATCTCATGGTAGTGAAAAGTACAGAGTCATAGAAGCAGAAGACCTGAGAGATCGGGGTAAGCTTGATAGATGAATACACATGAAGATGTTCACGGTACTATGAAGGTGTTAGATTATGGAGAGCCTTACAAGTGAAAAGTAAAATCTTAAACTGAATTTGATACCTAACTGGACGTCAATGGAGCTGCCTTGTAACTGGAGTAATGTGCTCAATTAAAGGTGTTCATGTAATGGTCCAGGAGTGCATTTCCCAAACTATGGTCGCAAGTTCTGTCGTTACCAATAGAGTTCAATGGGACTTACGACCATGGTTCACCAACGATGCTTTCGGGAAACTCACCCCAGGCTGCTGAAGCTGGACCATTTCAAGTTTGTAAAGAAGTTTCTGTGAAACACCACTTAGAAGAGAATTACAATATACAAGATCCAACTAATGCATGAACAAGGACAGCAGTACTATTAGTGGAAAGAGATGGTCAAAGACGATTATTATTTCTCATATGATAATAAGCTGACCGTGTAATGTTATTTACATGTGCCTCAAAGGTAAAGTGCTGTCAAGGATGACACACAGACTCTTAACCTGAAGGGAAGGACAGATAACAGAATTGTCAATAGTCAGTTTGCAATTTTGATTTAGCGCCTACTAATAGAATTTCAGCTTTCTCACTGTTAGCATTAAAAAAAATTACATGTAAACCATGACTTAATTTCTGATAAGCAAAGCAAAAGAGATGAAGATGGTAACGTTGAATTAGGCTTTGAAGGCATATAGAGCTAGGTGTCATCATGCAGCATAACAAATTAAAGTTCATATACCGAATTTGCAAAACATTTGTCCTAAAGGCAATAGATAAATCATAAACAGAAGAGGGCCCAAAACTGAGCCCTGAGGCACGCCACTATGAATCTGAGTGGCAATCCAATTGATAACTTTAATTATGTTCACCAGATATAAACTTGCAATTTTGTTCTCAGAATTGCGTGATATAAAATCGCAATTGTGGGTTAAAAAGTCAGAATTGCGAGAAAAAAAGTCACAATTATCTTTTAAATTGTTTTGGAATAATTTCTTCATTTCTAAAGTCTGAGTGATATTTAGTTATACACAGGTTTCCTAGCAGAGGAAGCACAGGTGTAGAGAATCAATAAATGTTTTATTCATGAGTGTACAAGTGCATCTTTTATTTAAAATAAATGCTTTGCTTTAATTGTTAAATAAAGTGTTATGACGGGAGAGGGAAAAACCTACACATTTGCATGAGTTTTTGGACCCCACAGCCAATTTATACAGCCTTGTATGTAGCTTAAAATGCTTTCTGTGATCTGACGTTGTACACTGAAGATAGTTTTAATGTTGTAGACTCACCAGGTGTTTTTAAGCATTGTTTCGAATGGTAGTAGGCTGGTAAAACGAGTGGTTTAGAGTGAAAAAATAGCTGTGAGATTTGCCAGAGTTTGTAAGGTTCATGGCATTGTGTCTTAATACAAGGGTTTTGTATGAACCTGCATATATTGCACATCCTTTTCTGAGCCCCTGACTGTATTTAACAAGCTTTGTATTACTGAGTGGGAAAGAAAGCTGAAGATCTTTGAAGACAGAATGCAAGGGTCTAAGTCTTGCCCTTGGTTTTGTGTTCTGGCGCCTGGATGTGGTACAAGTGCTCCAAAAACTCTGGGAACTCATTAGCATGAAAAAGACTCTATGTGAAAGGCATCTAAATGGAGGACAATGAGCTGATCCTCCCCTCCTGCTGCATTTCAATATTTCTTTCAGCTGTACATTTACTGCTTCTCTCCTTTAATGCATTTTTGCATTCCTTTAGTAAAGGCTGTGATCTGTGTAGATGGGAAATAACACACACACACACACACACACACAATCTTTTTCATTCTTTGTCATACAGCAAGCACACAGAAACTAATAGATTTCTTCTACTGGACTTGAGTTTCTCAACGCAAACGTGACAATCTGTAACAGTTGTCGATGCACTGCTGGAATACATTAGTGAAAGGAAACCGTTTTAATTAGATCCAAAACAACATCAGAAGATGGTGAATGTTCTGAAGATCCAGATCAACATGACCTACAGTCTTCTACATCAGAAAATAAACTTGTCGCTGTGCCACCTGACCACTGCAGATTCATTTAGGCGTTGATACCCTAGTGAAAAAAGTATACTTTATTGTATTTTAAATATACTCCCTTTTTCTATAGTACACTGCAAATATACTAACAAAAAATGTACTATCATTAAATATATAAAAAGTATATTAGTATCATATTTTCACAATGCAACTTTTAACACACTTTAAAATAATTGTACTTTAGTATATTTTCTAAAAATATATTTTAGAAAAATATACTTGAAGTGTAAGTTCAGTTTATTTTTTAAAAGTGTATTTATTTGCACTTTATAAAAATATATTTGAGGTATATTTTAACAGTGTGTTGAAAATGATCATTGTAACAATGTACTGAAAGTATATTTAAAAAAATACATTATTTAATATCCTGAAGTTGTAGTGTATCTAATGTTAAATTTGAGTATATTTTTTAAGTTTACTTCTTAATCCTTGAAATTCATTATATTACTTGTGCTATTTATTTCAGTATGAATGCATTACAAGCCCATTTAGTATATGCAGTGTAGCCTATGCAATTTCCAAATATGTGTAAATGTTTATTAAGTTTACACTGGCAGAATCATTTTACAGTTGTACACACAAATCTATATTAAACAACACACCAGCAGCACAAGTAATGCGAAAAAATATGTTGAGTGGTTAAACTTAACGGAATTCAAATGTCTCTTCAACTTGGTCTGTGACCAATCAGATTTTGTTGCTCACTGCCTTCAGCCAATCAGAGCTGCTGACGTCACGGTCGTCGTCTGAATCCCCTCGCTCAGTCACTCATGTGAAGTATAATGTCGCAATGTATAATTTATTTAATAAAACACTGAAAGTGCAATACATCGCTCAATCTTGGGGATTCTGACCAGTTCAATCAAGTGACATCGCAGCCTGACCGTGATGGCGACGACAACCGGCTAATCTAATGGCCTATGTCAGTGGTTCTCAAACTTTTTAGCGTGGAGTACCCCCTGAAGGGATTCCCATCCTTCTGCGTACCCCCTCTCTTCCACTTTGACTGCAGTCACACCTTTTCCATTAAGGGACAATATTTGCCCCCTAAATTGATTTTTCCAGTGCATATTTTTACGTTTATGAATACCTTTATAAAATAAATAATGTTTTAAATAAAAAATGTTTAATAGAGAAATATGCAATGATGGTAAAACGAAGTGATACTTTTAAATATTAAACTAAAACTGCCAGTAGGTGGCAGCAAGTCACTGTTTTTATGAGTGAGTCATGGAGTCATTCATTCAGTAACGAAGCAAGTGGCTGTGAATGAATCATTGAATCATTGACTCTCACGATTCGTTCAAAGCCGCATTCGTGTGTTGTAGTTCTGCTCTGGTTTTCGTTAGAAATATTTTTTCGTTGCAAAATAGAGTAAATACTGACAGTACGGTGTTTAAAATGTACGTTTTGTTTTTTGACCTGTTGTATAATAATGCACGTTCGCAGTCATGTGGATATTTGGGTACAATTGCATTCTCCCTCGTTATCAACATTAAATACAAGAACTCACACAAGGTATGTTTTTGTATCGGAGTAAGTTTGAGTCTTAAATTAATATAAATCCACTATCTGTGTCTATATTTGTTCTTAATGCAAGTGCTAAATCCCCACTTTTACAAAGGTGCATTGTCGAGAACGGCAGTAATTTAGCGCGATTTAAGGCAGCAGATTCGGCACGCAATCTATCATATGCATGCTGCTTGTGTGGATGCAGTCATTTTAGACTGCAAAACATGAGGTAATTTGATTAAACGTAATGTATTTACGGCATTTTGCCAGTTAGAAATACATGCTCATTTTTAATATTAATTTAAGGTATGGTAGAGTTAAATTAACTACTCCGCATTTTGTTCGCGTACCCCCTTTTGTCACCTCGCGTACCCCAGTTTGAGAAACACTGGCCTACGCGATCCTGAAAGAACCGGAGAAAAGTGCTGATATTGGGAGGTGAGTTGTAGTCTACCAGTTAACAAACTTTATTGTATTTTCTTTACCAAACGGAGAGCGATATTTCGGCTTGATATCTCCTTTTTGAGTTTTTGTGTGGTGGTTTATGGCACATGTTTGTATGCAGCACCAAAACATTCATATGATTGGTCAAATCGGCCCGTATTCTGTACGATATTAATTCATAAAGTGTTTAATGCTTGACTATGTATCGAAAACAATATCAACATGCCATTCTGATACAGTTCCCTGCTGCTAATCCTCATTTACTGTTCAAAAATAGTATTGGTTCAATGTAGGATTTAGACTATTGTAAACGTGAATAAAGAGTTGAACATGCTGTCTTATATCTTTGATATATATTCTGTCAACAGATGCTGTTCTTCACGAGTCTCTGCGGTCATCAGTGCGCCATCAGACACAATGAGAAGCTCATCAGAACATGGAATATAATGTGTAATTTGTATTTGTGTATAGAGGGTCACCATGGTCCAATATTTTTTTTTCTTTAATGAAAAACATGGTAAGTTTTGCTGAATCTATATTAAGTTTAAATAAAAACCATTGGATTTGTCAATGAAATATGTCTCTTCATTAGTGATGTTCTTATATTTTATTTAATTTAGTGGCCTTGAAAACAAATGCATTCAACTTTGGGAAAATGTGTTAAACTGTATTTAAATAGTAGCACAACTGTATTGTGTGAGATTATGTAATTCAAAGTACAGTAGTCAACATTTGAAGTGGATCAAAAAAGTTAGGACAACTTTGATTAAAGGTTTTGATCCGCTTCAAATGTTGACTATATTATACAAAGGAGAAGTAATAACAAAGTGTATAGTTATTGACTGCAAAGTGTGTAATGTTTAATATTTGGAATAAGCCAAAGGTACTGAGCATACAGTATATACTATAATATATTCAGTGTATATTGCTTGTGTTTTGTAATGTACTTAAATCACAAATAAAGTGTACTTATAATACAAAGTGTACTCATAACAGAAATAAAGTATACTTATAACACAAATAAAAGTATACTTATAACAGAAATAAAGTATACTTATAATACAACGTATATTATAACAAAAAATATACTTTTAACACAAATGAAGTATACTTATAACACAAATTAAGTACACTTTAATATCACTAATCAAGCATGTAATTAGTCCCTACACAGACATACTTAAAGTGTACTAAGTATACTTGAAGTTGTTCCAATTTAGTACACATAAGTATACTAAATATACTTAAAGTTGTATTTTAATACTACTTAATTTCAACTTAAATATACTTGGTACAAAATTAGTTGTTTCAAAATAGCACACTTTAAATGAACTAATCATTAACACACTTGAAATATACTAATAATTAGTCTTGCTGCAAGTATACTTAGTATACTTTTTTTTCACTTGGGTAGTGTCTCCATAGAAATGCATAATTCCCAGTCTGAGGACGTAATCAGCTCTGAATAGAATGTGTTGTCATCACAAGCTTACAGTAATTATGACAGGGTGTGAACGCAGCATTAAGCCTTTGCCCCCTCCTGAAGCTTATGTTGCTCCTCATTTACTCTCGTTTAATAAATTCACTCTTTGCACTTTAAAAAGTATTTTGTTGTTTTGAAGCCTTGGGACTCCAGGGATCTTGTTGATAGGATCCCATTTTTATATATATATATATATTCAGTCAAAAAATTATTCAGACACTATATAATTTTTATATTTCTTTACTAGTGGATGCAGGACACTATAGTTCATTTATGTAAGTGAGGATAGTGAAATAAAGTAAACTGTGTCATATTATACCCAGTTTAACTCTGAGATCTTGTTATAATTTTAAACTATAGCACAAAAACTGTAATAATGAATGAAATTTCAAGCCGTCTGAATACATTTTGGTAAATATACTGTATATATATAAACATACTGTATGTGTGTATATATATATATATATATATATATATATATATATATATATATATATATATATATATGGTATTATTGGAAAGTGGTAGTGTTCCAAACTGCCATTAATATCAGCACAAAAACTGTGAGGCGGGAGCTTCGTGGAGTGGGTTTCCATGGCCGAGCAGCTGCATGCAAGCCTCACATCACCAAGTACGATGCCAAGTGTTGGATGGAGTGGTGTAAAGCAGTGTTTCTCAACTGGTGGGTCACGATCCAAAAGTGGGTCGCGGAGTGTGTAGTCAAAGAAACAACAAATGTAATTCTATGTTTTTCTGATGCAAGACCTGTATTTTGAAAGACGTGTGTAAAAGCGGTCGACTCTTCTGTCAGATGCATTTTAAAGGGGTGGTTGATTATGATTTCACTTTTTTAACTTTAGTTAGTGTGTAATGTTGCTGTTTGATCATAAACAACATCTGCAAAGTTACGACGCTGAAAGTTCAATGCAAAGGGAGAGAAATCTCTTTTCTTTACAGAAATCGCTTTTTAAGTACTACAACAAATGGCTGGTAGGGTCTACAACGAGCTTCTGACATCACTAACTCTAAAATTTACATAAACCCCGCCCCCAAGAGCACTCAACAAAGGGGGCGGGGCCATGTTGGGCTGCTTTAGAGAAGAGGAAGAGTTGTTGTAGTAGAGTGTTGTTGTCATGCCGTCATTTTACGCCGGACTGCTTCAGAAACGAGGGTCAATTCAACACAAAAGATGAACATGACGGCACATGCTAGTGGATGAGTTGAATCAACTCCACAGCAACTACATCAATTTATCCACTAACCATTCAGAAACGTCTAAAAGTTGTAACTTCTTCCTGAGTCTCTCCATCAGTGTCGACTCCGGTTTGAACAATGTAAGGCTGAACACCGTTACTGACAATCCTCATTTTGGCTGCGTGAGATTCTCCAGCTTTGTTGTTGTTGAGCTGTTAAAGCTCCGCCCTCTTCTGGAAAGGGGGCGGGAGCAGCAGCTCATTTGCATTTAAAGGGACACACACAAAAACGGCGTGTTTTTGCTCACACCCAAATAGGGCAAATTTGACAAGCTATAATAAATGATCTGTGGGGGATTTTGAGCTGAAACCTCGCAGACACATTCTGGATACACCAGAGACTAATATTACATCTTGTGAAAGGGGCATTATAGGTCCCCTTTAAGAGTGCCTGAGAGAAACGTATTGTCCTGATTCAGTATCTGCGGTCAGATGAGATATTATCAACACTGGTATAAAGCATGCCACCACTGGACTCTGGAGCAGTGGAAACTTGACGAATCACTGTGGAGTGACGAATCACGTTTCTCTGTTTGGCAATCTGATAGGTGAGTCTGGGTTTGGCAGATTCCAGGAGAACGGTACCTGCCTGACTGCACTTTGCCAACTGTGATGTTTGGATAGAGGAGGGGAAATGGTATGGGGCTGTTTTTCAGGGGTTGGACTACAAGCACCTGATTCCAGTAGAGGGAAACCTTAATTCTTCAGCATACCAAGACATTTTGGACAATGCTATGCTTCCAACTTTGTGGGAACAGTTTGGGGAAGGCCCTTTTTAGCAAGGTCCATAAAGACATGGTTGGATGGGTTTAGTGTGGAAGAACTTGAATGGCCCGCGCTGAGCCCTGACCTCAACCCCATCCAACACCTTCAGGATGAACTGAAGCGGAGCCAGGCCTTCTCATCCAACATCAGTGCTGGACCTCACAAATGCTCTACAGCATGAATGGGCAAAAATTCCCACAGAATCTTGTGGAAAGCCTTCCCAGGGGAGTGGAAGCTCTTATAGCTGCAAAAGGGGGACCGACTATATATTGATGTCTATGTATTTAGAATGTGATGTCATTACAGTCCCTATTGGTGCAATGGTCAGGTGTTACAATACAAGTTCCTTTAAAAAATCAAAATAACTACAAAGTCATCAGAATATGCAGCAAACAGGCCAGAGAGGCTGTGAGGTCGGGTCACTTCTCTTTTAGCAGCGGACTATAACAGGCAGCAGCTCTCATATGAGTATAAATAGAGCTCACACACAGTAACAGAAGGCCAGACGACACCACATGACTTCCTTATACAAGGCCAATCAATTGTGTCCAAACGTGCATTTACTGCCTGGATCTGATCTCCGTGTGAGTCAGAGAAAGATCACTGGACTCATTTGGCATGCCAGAGGCGTTAAAAATGAAGAGCTCACAAACTGCGTCCAAGTTTGCGGCATGTACGGTTACCTGGAGAGGTTAGTAGTCAATGCTTCAGTCATATATTCAGGGAATTTCCCTGGATCGAATTACATGAAACTCTAAATCCATTAACTTTTGTAATCTAAAACGTGTATAAAAAGGGAGCAAAGCACCAGAAGCTAGTGCGTCATGGAGATTGGGTTTATGTCTGGCTGCACTTCTGAAGTTTCCCCTCAATAAACAATATATATAAATTAAACAACCTGACACGCATTATTTGTACATTTTGAACAAGTGAACAGAAAGACCTGCTGGTGACCCAAACCTGCATCAGGAGCCGGTTGCATGAACTGATTAGATTAGTCTTAAAAGTTAGTTCTTAAGACACATATTGGCTAATAAGTTAATGCAACTGGACACAGAATGTTGAACAAATCCTTTCTGATTCGGGCCTTGACTGAAATGCCTTAAAGTATTAGTCATTAAACTTTTAAAACTTGACAGCTTCTTGCTAAAAAAGCATCTTGTAACCTTATAGCTTAAACACACACAACCTCCTTTTAGACACTAGAGACAGACAGACTCCAGTATGAGTCAAGTGAGTGTAGTACACTAGTAAACACACAGCTCTGATGGACACTATGAACAGAAATACATTTACACATCATATAGAGAGTGAGAAAGAGAAAACGGACAAAGCAAAACCACAACACAGAGCATAACCCTAAGCATAACCCTAACTGTAAAATTTGCCTAAAACGCCTAAAAAAGGCATACCCAAAGTAAATTGCATGCTGTTTTTGCTGTTTATTTGAAGTATATGCATGGTTTCTGGTCTCTTTTGAAAGGTATGTGTACCGCGGGCGGTACAGTTTTAATGCTAACAGGTTAAAAATACATTAAATACATTATAAACCAAAAACAAAATAGACGGATTTCTTACAAAAGTGCAGTGAATTTACAGACACACAGTTACTGTCAGCACATAGAACTAAATATATAACTTACATGTTAGGGATGCACGTTATATCGCCACAATATCGGTATCGGCCGTTATATGTTCATTTTTAATGTTATCGTTATTGGCCCGATAAGAAAATTTGGCCGATATATTAAAGCCGATAAATAATGGATTATTTCCTTCATGTGCACTGATCACCCTGATGGTTATGAATTGCTTTAAATATGATTGAAATCACTTCAAAAAGGAAAATACAGAAAAGTGCAGTGCAAGTCTGTCATATAAGCTACATTAAATTATAATGAGAACATTATAATTGTGTGCTTGGGACATTGATTTTAATGGTGAGACTTTTGTTTTTGTAATCAGGCTCTCAAAAATTATATACAAATTTGCATTTAGATTTATCGGCCAAAATATTGGTTATTGGCTTTTTAAATCAAAATTTTCATATCTGTGCATCCCTAATATATATATATATATACTGCCCTCCAAAAGTTGCCCTCCAACACCCCTGGCAAAGTGTGGTTTTTGGACGATATCAGCATAAATCCTTATCATTTTTTGGTGCAAGCACATTATAGTAACTTGACATTATCATTGAAGACCAGCAATAATAATTTTCATTTTGATTACATAATAATGGCAATATATACATGTCAAAGTCAGACAGCTGTGATGCTGGTTACTGGTTAAACTTGACCCAGGTTTGTAAAAGATTTTTGGGTCAGCACACCTTAATAGCTTCAACAATTGATTGCCAATTAAGTTTAGAATACAATGAACCAATCAGTTTAGGTCAGATAACTGATTAGCTGGATATTTTGAGGAATCGAAAATGTAAGTTTTTTTCTATGTATAAACTGTTTATATAATAAAATATGTTTTCGTAGTTTGTGTTGTCCCTTATCAGTGCAAAATTATCACAAATTAAAAAGGATTCATGCCAATATTGTCTAAAACTCCACTTTTCTAGGGCGTTTCCAAACTTTTGGAGGGCAGTGTATATATATATATATATATATATATATATAAAACATTATAATTTAAAAGGAATTAATTAATTAGTCGGTTGTTGGATAACTAGTTGACCATCCTTACCGTCAGTATTATGCATAATAGGCATTAAAGGCTTGTTCCAGTGGTGGATAAATGCTTTGCTCCTGATTTCCATTCAAATCAAATCAATGCACATTCATGTTCAAAGACAGATCATAGCAGTGTTTTAGTTCATGGTGTAGCCTGGTGTTTTCTCTGAGAGGATGATCATAAATAAAGCTGTGTTGTTGGTTCTGAGGTGTAAAACACCATCTAACTGCTGTGATCATGTTGATCATGTGACTTATAGAAGACAGTCCTGACTTGTTCTTATCAACTATAAAGTGAATATGCATGCATTTAATTTGGCATCACCTCCATAGTCCACTTTAGACGTTCTCCTAACTATAAGTAACTTTGCAAGTACATGTCAACTAGCAGTCATTAGTAGTAGAGCATGTTTATTTTGATGCTCCCCAACAAACATTCTACTGACCATATATAACTTTACAAGACTATTTTACAAACCTGAACCCTAAACTACTAATACTCTAACAAGAGTTAGTTGACATGTCGTTGCAAAGTAATGATTTATAGTTAATAGAATGTCTAAAGTGGACTATCAAAATTAAGTGTAACCTTAAATTTTACTAGAGTTCCTTGAAGGAAGTGAACACATAAAGCACAACTGTTATCAATAGATTCTGGTGTCTTTTCATCTGTTTTCCAGTCCAGCAGGTGAAAATGGTGTATCCGATCACATGATTTGAGGAATCATTTATGTCTGGAGCTGCAGGAACTCTAGTGAGCAACAATAAGAGTGATGCTGGCCTAATAATAGTTGATAATAAGCAGTGAGCTCAGCTCAGAGTAATGCTTCTCACTGTAACTCATCTCATACACACACTGTGTGTCTGAGAACAGAAGCGTCCAGCTTTAACAGAGTCAGATGTGTTTGATCATATCTGCTGTGTCACTGACTGAACATCATCCTGAATATTAACAGATCTGTCTCTGATCGCAAAGTCATTCAGCATGACACAGACACACACACACACAGATGCACATGTTAAATAGACAAATAACAGCCTTCATATGTTATTTATTAAGTATTGCACTGATGAACAGTGCTGCTCTACAAGATCATGTTTAAAGTCACAATCATTCTCGGCATTGAGATCTTTTGCCGTCTACATGAGCTGAATCAATAGTGCAGGACATGCGCTAAAAAAAATTATGTTCATCCTCAGTATTTTTGTCTTGTTTTCCAGCACAAATATCTAAACATTCTTAAATCAAGATACATTTACTGGAGAAGCAAAATGACTGCAGATATTAAGTTTTGTTTACTGAAAAAAATCATCAAAATGAAGTGAGTTTGTGTTTAAAATAAGAACAAATATCTGCCAATGAGGTCAGAAAAATAAACTGAATTCAAAGATCTTTCGGACCCCACTGGCAGATATTTGTTTTTAAATTGTATACATTTTTAATGAAACAAGACTTAATATATTTTGTAATTTTGCTTCTCCAGTAAATGTGTCTTGATTTAAGAATGTTTAGTTATTTATCCAGGAAAACAAGACAAAAACACACAGTCAGAAATCATATTTCACAGACTCACCAGCTGTGAGGTTCAGGTGTGAGCTGCTGGTGTAAAGCCAAAGAAAAGCCGAAGAAACTTCCCTCCTCTCCCTCCTTGATGAGGCTGGTTGTTGTGTCCAGGTTAAACGCTGAGATCCGGGAGCAGAGCGAGAGCAGGAGCAGGAGTCCAGCCGTGCTCCTCTGCTGCGTGTGCCAGACGGACATGACAGAGTTCAGCAGCACCTACAGTCCTGGATGAGTCCAGATCACCAACACAAGACACTAGAAGGTCTTCAAAAGTGATTAGTGTCTGTTTGCTGCTGCCAGTCTGAGATCGGCTCCAGCCGGGAGTAAGACTGCCAAAGAAAGACTGCACAAGTGCACACACACACACACATACACAGAGCCGTGAATAGACCACCCACACCCCCCTCTACGGTGGCCCAGTAGTGCACAACACAACGAAATTAAAAAAGCAAACATAAGTTCACAACACAACGAAATCGAGACACAACACAACAGAATCGAGCCACAACACAACGGAATAAAGCCACAACACAACGAAATCGAGCCACAACACAACGGAATCAAGCCACAACACAACGGAAATGCTCCCGACCACTAGGGGGCTCTCAGAGCTCGGTAAAGTTAGTTTTCCTTGCCACTGTTCTATAGAGTCGGCAGTAATATCAATACCACGATTAGTTTAAACAGTATGTAACCACTGCATATCGACATGAAATATTAATTCAATATCACCTACGTGCAAAATAGCTTCATATGTAGGCCTATACTTGTGAATGATTTGACGCGCTACCACGGCGCATGATGAAGGGAACGTCTGCCAATCCCACTAAGTGGTTAAAACGTATAATTTGTATTCATTAAAATTACTTTTAACATTTAAAAACAGACATATTCAAATTCCAAAGCTTGTCAGTATTACCAACAGGAACTAACAACCTTTGGAATTTGAACATGTCTGTTTTTAAATGTTAAAAGTAATTTTAATGAATACAAATTATACGTTTTAACCACTTGGTGGAACTGGCAGACGTTCCCTTCATCATGATTCGTGATATCGCGTCAAATCATTCACAAGTATAAATATGAAGCTATTGTGAACGTAGTTGATTTTTAATTAATATACCATGTCGATATACAATGCTTACATACTTAAAACTAATCATGGTATTGATATCTTTGTAAAACTGTCGACTTTATAGAACAGTGGCAAGGAATAGTAATATTACCTAGCTCTGAGAGCCCCCAAGTGGTCGGGAGCATTTCCGTTGTGTTGTGGCTTGATTCCGTTGTGTTGTGGTTTAATTCCGTTGTGTTGTGGCTTTATTTCGTTGTGTTGTGGCTTTATTTCGTCGTGTTGTGGCTTGATTCCGTTGTGTTGTGGCTTGATTCCGTTGTGTTGTGGCTTATTCCGTTGTGTTGTGGTTTAATTCCGTTGTGTTGTGGCTTATTCCGTTGTGTTGTGGTTTAATTCCGTTGTGTTGTGGCTTATTCCGTTGTGTTGTGGTTTAATTCCGTTGTGTTGTGGCTTATTCCGTTGTGTTGTGGTTTAATTCCGTTGTGTTGTGGCTTATTCCGTTGTGTTGTGGCTTTATTTCATTGTGTTGTGGCTTGTTTCCGTTGTGTTGTGAACTTATGTTTGCTTTTTTAATTTCGTTGTGTTGTGCACTACTGGGCCACCGTACCCCTCAGCTGACATCATCACTCAGCGATCCGTGCCACATTGATCTGGATGTGACCAAACGCTGAAGAATACCAGGACCGGCAGCTGCAGATATGTGTTGAGTCACTCCAGCAAACTTACATTCAGGAAAGGTGAAGTTTACTCCCTGTAACCTTTTAAACATTCCATCAGACACAGAATATGAGTGTCATTCAGTTGCATTGAGGCGTCTCAGGCTACATCTGTTGTGATACAGATACCGGGTTGATTTCTTACAGTTCATGCTCAAGGTCATGATGCTGCAATGTGATTATTAGGAAGAGAAGTTAATACTGATATCTGGATTAGGGCTGGACGGTATGACGATATCATTACCACGGTATAAAATGCTTATAGTAAGAAGATTTTGCTATATTGTGTATATCGCAGTATGTACATATATAGCACTATTGACACATGAAATTTGGGATGTGCTCGATGGTAAAAAGTGTTATTAAGCACAATAAGCAGTGAAAAAGAAATGACTTACACACAGCGTAAACGCGCGCACAGAAAGCCGCGTCTCTCAGCATGTGATCGTCAATTCTCTTTCACGTCTTATTTCGCTTGAATGGTCGAATACACGTGCAAATATGTCAAAATGCCCATTCATGTAAACACAGCCGGTTCTGTCTCAAGTGAAAGTGAACAGTTGGGTGTAAACCGGATGTGTATCAGTATATTGCATCAGTGCGTTTGCTCTTAAAGTGACAGCAGCCTAATAAACCTGCTGCTCTGAGTCATTAATGTCAATCAAACAAGAGAAAATAACTTACTGCTCTTGACTTAACTTCTTTTTAGCTTTAATAAGGATAAATTTAATATTTAATTCATACAGTGAAGACTATGCAATATTTTATTTTTACATTTGATTATTAAAGGTGCCCTAGATTCAAAATTTGAATTTACCTTGGCATAGTTGAATAACAAGAGTTCAGTACATGGAAAAGACATACATTGAGTTTCAAACTCCATTGCTTTCTCTTTCTTATGTAAATCTCATTTGTTTAAAAGACTTCCGGAAAACAAGCGCATCTCAACATAACACCGACTGTTATGTAACAGTCGGGGTGTACGCCCCAATATTTGCATATGCCAGCCCATGTTCCCAACATTATGAAAGGCATTAGACAAGGGCAGCCAGTAACGTCTGGATCTGCACAGCTGAATCATCAGACTAGGTAAGCAAGAACAACAGCGAAAATGGCAGATGGAGCAATAATAACTGACATGATCCATGATAGCATGATATTTTTAGTGATATTTGTAAATTGTCTTTCTAAATGTTTCGTTAGCATGTTGCTAATGTACTGTTAAATGTGGTTAAAGTTACCATCGTTTATTACTGTATTCACAGAGACAAGAGCCGTCGCTATTTTCATTTTTTAAACACTTGCAGTCTGTATAATTCATAAACACAACTTCATTCTTTGTAAATCTCTCCAACAGAGTAGCATTAGCCGTTAGCCACAGGGTATATAGCCTCAAACTCATAGAGAATCAAATATAAACATCAAAATAAATACTTTACTCACATAATTCGAAGCATGCATACAGCATGCATGACGAACATCTTGTAAAGATCCATTTGAGGGTTATATTAGCTGTGTGAACTTTGTAAATGTGCTGTAATATAATCGAGAGCTCGTGTGGCAGGGAGCAGGCGAATTAAAGGGGCGGCGCGCTGAAAAAATCAGTGCATAGTTAATGATGCCCCAAAATAGGCAGTTAAAAAAATTTATTTAAAAAAATCTATGGGTATTTTGAGCTGAAACTTCACAGACACATTCAGGAGACACCTTAGAATTATATTACATCTTGTGAAAGAACGTTCTAGGGCACCTTTAAATTTCTGTACTAATTCTAACTACATGTTAAATAAACCTATTGTACCTGAAAAAAATAATTTAATTCATATTTTTGTTATATTGTATTTGTCCTTTTGTTTGTAATTTGCTTCTTTTTCTTTTAATAACAGAAATGTGATAAAATAACACTAAATAAATATATATCGTGATACATATCGTTATCGTGAAATAACATTTCTCATATCGCGAAATAAGAATTTGGTCATATCGCCCGCTCCTAATTTTGATAAATATCTAGTATTCAAAAATCATCTGTTTACTGTACAAAATCACCTACCAACAAACCCAATGAAACACTTTATAAGATAAAGTGATTTAAATAAAAATATGGGTCCCACTTTATATTAAGTGGCCTAAACTACTATATACTTATACAAAAAATATCGAATTGCAAAACACTTTTGCTGCTATTGAGGTGGATACAGGTAAGGTTAGGGACAGGTTTGGTGGGATTGGTAGGTTTAAGGGTAGCGGTAAGGTGTAAGGGATGGGTCAACAGATGTAATTGCATGCAGGTGTTTTTAAAATATAAGTACAATGTAAAAACATGTATGTACACAATAAGTGCATTGTATCAAATGATTAATTTAAATGTAAGTACATAGTAGTTAAGGCCACTTGATATAAAGTGGGACCAAAACATGAAATAAGGAATGATGTTGAATTTTAGTTAGTATTTATTTTGTGTCCTTGTTACAGCATACTTATACATTTAAGTACTGACTAAACAGGGTTAGGAATAGGTTTAGTTGCATGCAATTATGCATAATTTACTGTTATTACTACAGTAAGTATGTGTAACAGATGTAACTGACACTAAAATAGATTGTTACCAATTTATTTATGGAATCATGTTAATACATTTATATATATTGGTTTGTTCCTCACACAAAGCAATGAAAACAGCACATTAGTTGTGTGGACGACTCAAGATACATTTTTCTTTTCTGATAGCATGCACTTTTCATTTTATGCATGTGAACATTTATCTCCTTTTGTGCCCAATGAAGACAGAAAGATGACATGAGTGGGAGTAAATAAGATCAGATCCCACGGATACAAACTGATGCAGCTGTAATGAGAAGAATAAATTATAAAGAGAATGTGAAGATGCTTTTGTGCTGTACTCTCGGCCGGCCTGTCGACAGTGTTGTGACATGTGGCCACAGCTGTTTCCATGAGTCATGTGACCTCCTCTCTTCCTCTCTAGCCTTATGCAACTGTCAGTCAAGATTCCACAAGCTGTAAACACGTTTCTGAACTGAAATGCACACGGAAAGGTGCTTGAAATTCAGTAGGTTTAATAGTGATAATTCATATATAGTAGCATTATTAGTAACACATTACATTTGTTAATGAACAACAGTATTTTATGAACCCAGTGTTAATTTTCAACATTATTAAAATCCAAAGTTGCATTTGTTAACATTATTTGAAGGGTTATTTCACCCAAAAATTAAAATTCTGTCATAATGTACTCACACTCATGTAAGGAATAGTTTACGACACGCTGTTGAATTATCAGAAAAATAATGCACACCTGAGGTGGTAATAGGGTGTGCATTATTTTTCAACAATTAAACTACCAGGATTCAATGAATGAACACCTTCATAGATGGTTTGTCCATAACTGCATTTAATAGTGGATGTGCAGCACAGCTCAAATGATGTATGAAATGGATAAAAAATCTCAGGTAAATATCAAGCTATCACTTTAACATTTTTTTATTATTGCACACAAATCCATTGCAATTACTGTGATAAAGGCAGCACAATATATACAGTTCATATACAGTGGCCTTTAGGAAGTATTCACACCCTTTTGTTACGCCGCCAAATTTTAATATGTTGAAATAATACCTCCAATAACAGTAAAATCAAAAACAGGAAAATCAACTGGAATGAGAAATAAATGGGAATTAATACTTTCTGAAGGCACTATATAATTATAATGTGTACTAATATTTCAAACCAAATACTGATACCTGCCACTAAAACATTCAAAAACGACCGGGCTTCACACAGGCTTATAATGAAGCAAATAATTATACCTCTGTTAGTCACCTATCTCTGGGTTATCTGTGTTTTCAACCTTATATTATGCCAATCAAATATGAACGCCACCAGAGAGAGAAGAACAACATGTGTAAATATCATCAGCAGGCATTTCTCCTGTCATGTTTGGATACTGGAACAAAGAAATAACCCAAATGAAGTCGTATGGCTATTATCATAGTTTTTGAAGGACTGTATTGAACGCTGATATCTCAGAGCAGCTGCGGTACTTCAGTTCATCCTGTTAAACATCAAAACTCAGCATAACAATACGTTTCCATCTTCTTGCACTTTTCGTTCTTTCATGCAAACTCCTCAATGTATCATATAGTGTCTTTCACATCAAGTACAAAAATATATATTTCTATTGACAAAAGCAAACGTCAGTAAATATTAGTTATCTTCGGACGGATCTGTGGGGTACAAAGTTACTAATTGTTCAGTTTTGTTACTCAAGCTTTTAACATCACATCAGCACATGGACGTAGATGCCTTACAATGTCTAAACACAGAATGATGTCTAAGATACTGTTTCTGCAGGGCTTTTCTTCGACTCAAATACTTGAAGACAGAAGAACCGCTTGTTTTTCTACCTTACAAACATTTGAAAAGGGACTGAAAAAATACTCTCGTAGTTCATGTGTGTAGTATAGGCACATACACTAGCTTAAAGGTGAAGTGTGTCATTTCTGCTGCTTCCGCACCTTTCGTCCATGTTGAACTCGGTCGCGTCAGTAGTTGACGTGTCGGGCAAACAGACGTCACGCGTCAGCACGTCAAACTACCAGTGACGGACTTACAGTACATGAAATTGGCAAGAAAGTATCTTAGTGACACACTTCACCTCTGAAGAGTGACAGACACAGAAAAACACACTGATTAAATGGACAAACTCATCCGTAGTTATAGGTGAAGTTGTACGTGCTGGGCTCTTTTGGCACAGGGGGCGGAGCCTCGGGGATGGTGATGTTTTCCAGATCGAGGAGGCGGAGCTTCATTTCCATGCTCATTAATGTGTCAAGGTCACTTCGTGTGAGGTCGCTGCCCAACTCCTTCCCCAACAGAGCCGAGAGTCCATCCGTCCAGATGCAGTACTGCTCGACAGACACATCACAAATGGCTTTAACCACAGAATTCATCTGTTTTTCAAATTTAAAATCACTGTCCACTAGGGGTGTGACGAGACGGGTATCTCACGAGACGAGACTCGAGATTGAGTTCACGAGACGAGACGAGACAAGATTTTTACACACTATTTTTAAGAAATCCTCAATGGCGAAATACATGACTAGAAAAAATATTCTGCAGGTGTATTTGAAATGTTTTAACTAATCATCTTATAATGAATATCATTCAGTTCTACTTTCTGAGTATGAATTATCATATGCAGTAAAAGACAACAATACCAACATCAACTAATGAGCAATATATTTGCTACAGTATTTATTCATCTTTGTTTATGTTAGTTAATAGTCATTCATTGTTAGTTCATGATAGTTCACAGTCCATTAACTAATGTTAACAAATGAAACCTTACTGTTTGTGCTTAATAAGATTAAGAGAAAACTGTTATTCATTTTTATGGTAACACTTTACAAGTTAAAACCATAATCGCACCCTCTCAATATTCAAAGTGCAAATAAGACCAACTTTTTCTTTGATACAGAGCTAAGAGATGGTTATAACTACACTGCCCAGCCTAAAATAGCTTTCATATTGAGAGATATTTGCATTCATCAGGGACCCGCTATTAAAATGTGGGGTATTGAAATCGCGTTTGAATGCGCGCGCGCATTTACTTTCACTTTCAGCGATCGCGCGTACTTTTTAAATATGGAGCGGCGGCGACCGTTATCCAACTTAATTAAATGTTTTTTATTAAAACGACAGTGGAGGCATAATGTAAATGTAGCAGTGGCATATTCTTTCCTAATCATCCTAACACTCTGTCATGGCAACATCACGAGACTACTTTTCGCCTCGACGAGAAATCTCGTCACACTTTAGTCTCGCGAGATCTCGTGACACCCCTACTGTCCACGATTACTCCCAGATTTTAATGGAGGTTACTATTTGGGCCAAATATCACAATTTTAGTTGTACTCTCGTTAAAATGTAAAAAACTCATGGCCATTTAAGCTTTAATGTCCTTGAGGCAGTCCAACAATCATTTTATAGGGTTGGTATCTTTTCGTTTCAGCTGAATGTCATCTGCATATCAATGAAACGAAATGCCATGCTTTCTTAGAATTGATCCTAATGGGAGCATGTACAAGTAAAAAAGCATCGGACCCAGAATAGACCCCTGAGGGACTCCACAAGGAAGGGGCGCCAATGGGGACACAAAGTCTCCAAGGCAGACAGAAAACGTATAATTTAATTATTAATAATTTTCCGGACTATAAGTCACATTTTTTTATCATCTAAAACGTACTTCTATTCCAAAGTGAATGCATTTAACATCAAATAAGCAAAAAGTGCAGACTTAACAGTTTTTATAGACATATTTCTCTGTGTTTTGGTTCATTTTTGTGACGTGCTCCAGAAAGACGTTCACAGAGACCGAGACAGCAGAAAGCGCTGATTCCTGATTGTTATATTTATTTTGGGTTTTAATCACTGCTGTAATTATGAGGGGGTCCTTGGAAAATTTTCTACACTATAAGAGGTCCCTGGCCTCAAAAAGATTGAGAACCCCTGAACTAGAGGTCTCTATAAAAAGCAAACTTAAAAATGAATTAAAGGGATAGTTCACCCAAAAATGAAAATGTGATGTTTATCTGCTTACCTCCAGCGCATCCAAGATGTAGGTGACTTTGTTTCTTCAGTAGAACACAAATGATGATTTTTAACTCCAACCGTTGCCGTCTGTCAGTCAAATAATGCGAGTGGATGGGAACTCTCTCAATAAGAGTCGAAAAACATGCACGGACAAATCCAAATTAAACCCTGCGGCTCGTGACGACGCATTGATGTCCTAAGACACGAAACGATCGGTTTGTGCGAGAAATCGAACAGTATTTATATAATTTTTTACCTCTAATACGCCACTATGTCCAACTGCGTTCAGCACTCGCTTAGTGAGGTCTGATCGCGCTCTGATGACGGCAGTGATGTCTCGTATTTCAATGAGTGCTAGACATTACTTCCGCTGTCAGAGCGCGATCAGACCTCACTAACCGAGTGCTGAACGCAGTTGGACATAGTGGCGTATTAGAGGTAAAAAATTATATAAATACTGTTCGATTTCTCGCACAAACCGATCGTTTCGTGTCTTAGGACATCAATGCGTCGTCACGAGCCGCAGGGTTTAATTTGGATTTGTCCGTGCATGTTTTTCGACTCTTATTGAGAGAGTTCCCATCCACTCGCATTATTTGACTGACAGACGGCAACGGTTGGAGTTAAAAATCATCATTTGTGTTCTACTGAAGAAACAAAGTCACCTACATCTTGGATGCGCTGGAGGTAAGCAGATAAACATCACATTTTCATTTTTGGGTGAACTATCCCTTTAATACTGGATCCTGTGCACTTGAAATCTCTGAAACTTTCATTGTGAACTAACTATCAAAAACTAAAGCAATATTTGATTCTTTACCTCATGACCACTCTTACTCTGAAATAAACTGCTTAGAAATGTTGCCATTTAAAGCTTTAAGTGTTTAAGTGAGGGGGAATGGGACGCCAAAATGGTCAAACAAAGGATAACCATTAACTAAACTAGACACAGGTGCAAATCATCTTTAACCAATGAAACAAATCAGGAAGAAACACAGGAAGTGAATATTAGAAGAATGAAACAAAATACAGACTAAGAGTCCATGGAAGAGATCAAAATAAGAGTCCTTGGAAAAATGTGACTATATCTGTGCAATTACTGAGATTTTAATTGATCCAATTTCAACAGAACAAATGTCATAATTGTGATTTAACAGCTAAAAGCACTGCTGTTTTCAGACTCACCTCATATTTGTTGGGCGCCACAAAGTTGAGAGCTTCATCAGGATCATAGAGGATGGAAAATGCCAACTCTAACACTTCCTACAAACACAGCACCATTACAAACACTTCAGGCATTTACATATGTGATGTTAGTCAGGGGAACATAATAGAGAATACACAATTTACTGTGTACGATTTACTATTTCAGTCCCTCGATTTATAAACCATGCACATATTTTTTTCCTGCATGTCATGATGCAGAATATTCAGTGAAAATAAAACCCGGTAATGTGCTGCGAAATCCTGTGAAACACTCAAAACAGACAGTATGATGTCAGATCTATCAGTTCTGTTCAGTCGTGAGCTGGAGAAGATGAAGTCAGCGTTTTACCTTGTTCTGTTTGAGCGCGCTCTTCTCCTTCATGTGCGGACAGTCTTTCCCTGTCAGCACGGCTTTCATGTCCGACACAGGAACTGTGAAACGACGACAGAGTTTAAATACGCTGTGCAGCACATGCCAATAATATTGAGTGACTTTATATTGACTCACTCTTATCGGTGAGCAGCTCGAACGGCACTTCACCCTGCGGAGACTCGTCCAGATCTCCATAGTGAAGGACCTTGTGATTCAACGACAGGCGGCAGAACCAGAACTTCTCTGTGAGAGGAACCAAAGCCAAGATCATTAGACAAACTCATTAAATGATGAATGTCGGCAGATGTGAGGTTACGTCACCTTGTCTCCGTCTATTGCCGAGTTTGCGGAAGCAGCTTCCCTCACACAGGCGGTTGAGTCGCTGCTGTTTGATCAGCTCCAGAATCTCCGGCTGGATCCGCTCACGGAGCTCTCTGACGGTCAACAGAAAACACATGTAAGATCAGCTGGATCTCAATCCTTCAGATGGTTCTGTCTCTTCTCGAGCTGTTTGGTGCTGTAAATCTCCTGTCATCTGTTTACTCTTTCTTTAGTGGCTCTTCTGTGCGGGTCAAGTGAAGATGAGCAGCTGTAATGATGGAGATAAGCAGCTCTGTGCGTCGAAACATCTGCTAACCTTTACATACTGTATGCTGGAAGCGTTTCTGACACATAAGAAAAATATCATGCTTTGGTAAATCATAATTATGAAAAAAGTCAAAATTATGACATACTAAATTGAAATTATGAGATTAAAAAGTTATAGTTATGACATAAAAAGTCAAAATTATGACAGACTAAGTTCAAGTTTTAGAATAAATTGAAATTATGACAAAAAATACTTTTGGAAATTGGAAATTATTACACCTTAATTTAGACTTTTTGTCATCATTTCGACTTTTCATCTCATAATTTTGACATTTAAGTCATAATTTCAATTTAGTACGTCATAATTGTGACTTTTTAAGTCAATTTGAAATTAATTTGTCAATTTTGACTTTTATTCTCATAATTTCAAATTACTATGTCATAATTTCAACATTTCATGTTATAATTTCGACTTTTTGTCACAATTTTCTTTCAAATTTTTTAAAATCTTTTTATCTCATAGTTATGACTTAAGCCAGTTTCGACTTGTCGTAATTTCAATTTACTGTCATAATTTTGACTTTTTAAATCATAATTTTGACTTTTTAACATAATTTCAATTTAGTATGTCATAATTTTAACATTTCATGTCATAATTTTGACTTTTTAAATCATAATTTTGACTTTTTAACATAATTTCAACTTAGTATGTCATAATTTTAACATTTCATGTCATAATTTTGACTTTTTAAATCATAATTTTGACTTTTTAACATAATTTCAACTTAGTATGTCATAATTTTAACATTTCATGTCATAATTTTGACTTTAAATCATAATTTTGACTTTTTAAATCATAATTTTGACTTTTTATGTCATGATTTTGACTTTTTAAATCATAATTTTGACTTTTTAACATAATTTCAACTTAGTATGTCATAATTTTAACATTTCATGTCATAATTTTGACTTTTTAAATCATAATTTTGACTTTTTAACATAATTTCAACTTAGTATGTCATAATTTTAACATTTCATGTCATAATTTTGACTTTTTAAATCATAATTTTAACTTTTTAACATAATTTCAACTTAGTATGTCATAATTTTAACATTTCATGTCATAATTTTGACTTTAAATCATAATTTTGACTTTTTAAATCATAATTTTGACTTTTTATGTCATGATTTTGACTTTTTAAATCATAATTTTGACTTTTTAACATAATTTCAACTTAGTATGTCATAATTTTAACATTTCATGTCATAATTTTGACTTTTTAAATCATAATTTTGACTTTTTAACATAATTTCAACTTAGCATGTCATAATTTTAACATTTCATGTCATAATTTTGACTTTTTAAATCATAATTTTGACTTTTTAACATAATTTCAACTTAGTATGTCATACATTTAACATTTCATTTCATAATTTTGACTTTTTAAATCATAATTTTGACTTTTTAACATAATTTCAACTTAGTATGTCATAACTTTAACATTTCATGTCATCATTTTGACTTTTTATGTCATGATTTTGACTTTTTAACATAATTTCAACTAAGTATGTCATAATTCTAACATTTCATGTCATCATTTTGACTTTTTATGTCATGATTTTGACTTTTTAACATAATTTCAACTAAGTATGTCATAATTCTAACATTTCATGTCATAATTTTGACTTTTTAACATAATTTCAATTTAGTATGTCATAATTTTAACATTTCATGTCATCACTTTGACTTTTTATGTTATGATTTTGACTTTTTATGATTTACCAAAGCTTTTTTTCTTATGTGGTGAAATGGGCTTCCATAGTATGTATAATAATGTTTTCAAACATAATTAAATGTATTACAAAATTATTGTTTGTAGAGAAGAAATATACATGGTTCCAAAGAATTGATGCATTTGAAAGTAAAATGCTCAGCAGACAGGCTATATGCATATTAATTTATTGTTTAAAACACTTGATCAGTCAAATAATATTTCATATGAATCAGGCTTAACAGTTTTTAATTGTAAAAGTTAGGGAATATTTACATCTGGATTTATCTTTGATCTACTTTGCATATCTTTTACATTCACAAACAGCTTTATTACACACTGCATTATAGGGAATATCCCAAAAAAGCATAATAGGGGCACTTTAAAGTCACCATGAAATCAAAATTTTTTAATGGAATATTGAGTATTTATTTTAAAAGATTTATGTGCGCATCATTATTATTTCCTTATTTATGTGCCCTCGTAAACTTTAATCAAAAACGTGAATGTCGCCTCCTCCAGAATCCTGTCACTCACATGAGATCCCAGTAATTAGATGAACCGCCCTACATTTCTTCTCATTCCAGAAGCTGTTTAACTCACAAAAATGATGGTTGCAATTTTCATTTCACGCTTCATCACTTTAAAATCATAAAGACCTATTATTTAGTTTCATTTCCTTCAAAAGGCATTAGATTAGCGTGTTAACTACATTAGACTGATTCTGAGATAAATGAGCTCACTAATGGTCTCTTGACTCACATTATGGGAGGCGACTGGAAGTCATCCTGGCTCATTCTCTCAGACTGACGCAGACGCAGGATCTCAGAGTAGCTCAGACTGCGCAGTTTGACCCGCAGCTGCTCCAGTGATGGCGGCTTCATGGCCAGAGCTCTGGTGATCTGCTCACGCACGACCGTCATCACCTGAAACACACACTCAGTGTTCACTGACGCACACATACACACTGCAACCCGCCTGTCCTCTAGCTGACACACACACACACTCACCTTGTTGAAATCTTCCGCAGTGGCCCTCATTTCCTTCCATGTCTTGTTGAGCAGTTGTATGCAAACGCAGAAGAACTCTTCCCAAGCGCGCTCATGGGTAAAAAACATCGGATGGTAGTCGTTGCATCCTTCATTCGCTGCAGAGACAAACGAGTTTACGTCACATCACAGAAATACACACACTGTAGAAACTTTCATCACTTTTAAAGATGTAACAAACCTGAATATTGGGTGACATCGATGGCTGTGTTTACACTTGGCGTTAACATGTGATCACTGAGGTCCGATTAAGCAGATGGGATTATCAGCCAATCGGTGTTTATACTTGTCAACATTCAGAGGCTAACTTATCAGATGTCTATTTTTTCCACATAATATTTAAAATAAGTCTGTAATGGAAAAATGGCCCCGGTGCAAAGTCAACCTGAAGTGTTTTTAGTTGCGGTTTTAAATCTTGTAAAACGAGAAGGAGAAGATTGCAAATAATAATAATACTTCTCGATGACATCACGCATGTCGTTAAAGATGGCAATCGATGATTGGTCGGGAAGCAATGTGTAGTGTGACATGTTTCTTGACATCAAAACAGTTAAAAATTGTGTAGTCTGAACCCAGCATAACATAACGACTCCATGTTTGTTGTCCTAAGTGCTTCTGAATTGTTCAGTTTTGGAGTTCAGATCAGCCACGCACCACTCAACCCTCTCATAAGACATCTCAGTGACGATGGATGAGTAAATGATGAGAGAATTGTAATTTTGGGTGGAGAATCAGGGCAGATCTGCTCCTAATGGAGCCTCAACATCTCATTCGTGGTCAACTGAGGAATCGCAGACATCACAAAACACTTACGCAGTTCTCCAACCTGTAGAATATCACACAGCATGCGCGTCAGCTCAATGGCACAGCGACCAAACGGGCACTCGTGTTTATCTTCTCGACTGCTGTTTTCTAGAACAATCTGAAAAACAAAAGCCAAAGGCATGTGACTCTTTTTTGATTTTGCAGTACAAGATATAAAAACACAAAAAGTTATGCAAGCATGGCTGGGAGCATCAAATTCCAACAATAAATAATTAAAGGATTAGTCCACTTTTAAATAAACTTTTCCTGATAATTTACTCACCCCCATGTCATCCAAGATGTTCATGTCTTTCTTTCTTCAGTTGAAAAGAAATTAAAGTTTTTGATGAAAACATTCCAGGATTTTTCTCCTTATAGTGGACTTCACTGGGCACCAAACAGTTGAAGGTCATAATTAGTTAAACCGCAGCTTCAAATTGTTCAACACGATCCCAGATGAGAAATAAGGGTCTTATCTAGTGAAACCATCGCTCATTTTCTAAAAAAAATTGAAAATTATATAAGTTTTAACCAGAAATGCTCATCTTGAACTTGCTCTCTTCTTCTTCTCCTCTATTAGAATTCCAGCAGTGTAGACACTGCTAAGCGTAAAACTGCCCTCCACAGGTCAAAGTTTGAACTAATTGTTATATACTATTGAACTAGCATATTGCATATAAAAATTAGTTTAAACTTTGACCTGTGGAGGGCAGTAATATGCTTAGCAGCGTCTTCACTGCTGGAATTCTAATAGAGGAGAAGAAGAAGAGAGCTAGTTCAAGATGAACATTTCTGGTTAAAAATTATATAATTTTCTTTTTTTTTTTTCAGAAAATAAGCGATGGTTTCACTAGATAAGACCCTTATTTCTCATCTGGGATCGTGTTGAACAATTTGAAGCTGCAGTGAAACTAATTATGACCTTCAACTGTTTGGTGCCCATTGAAGTCCACTTTAAGGAGAAAAATCCTGGAATGTTTTCTTCAAAAACTTTAATTTCTTTTCAAATGAAGAAAGAAAGACATGAACATCTTGGATGACATGGGGGTGAGTAAATTATCAGGAAAAGTTTATTTAAAAGTGGACTAATCCTTTAAAGACATTTTAGATGATTTTATTTAAAATGGCTGAAAAATCTTAAGCTGGGCGCATACTGTACGATTTTGGCTGAGACAAATTCTGAAAATCTTAAAAGATTCCTCTGATCTGTAGTCTTATTTGGTCATTAGTTTGACATGTTGACAGACAGCTGATTAATGATTGCTGTGATCAAATTTTACCTAGATGGCGCTGACCGAATTGATCTGGTGTGGTCAATGTTGGGTGGCAATTACACACATAAAGTTTGGGGTCAATATGTCAGATCTTTCCAGAGATACAGCCTCAGGTGCAGTTTGGCATCAAATGCATTAATGCGATATATATGAAAATGGTTTTGTCTATCGACACAAAATCCATAATTTTTTGCTAGCATGATCTAAAGATAATCTCACTCAAATTTGGTGAAAATCAGACAAACGGTCCAGGAAGAGTTTGAAAAAGTAGGTTTTTAAAGAAAATCAAAAGCTTTATCTATGTTCTTGGCCTGACCCAAGGAATCTACCAAGACCAGTTTCCAAGTGATACGCCAATGCATTTTATGGCAGAATTCAAAATGTCTGACTCCCAAAATGGCCGACATGGGAAAATTGGGTATTGTTCGACTTGTATGCTGTACCGAATCGAAAGAGACCAGTCTCGTTTAGGTCAAACTGTTCATAAGTTATAAATAAAAATATCCATTTTCATATCTCCTGACCACTAGGTGTCACTGCACCAAAACCTTGCAGTTACCCTCAGGTCATGGTTGTCATAACACACACCAAGTTTAGTCAGAATATGGTTAAGCGTTTCAGGGATATAGCCTCACGTCCAGTTTGCCGTGCTTATTATTATATTATTATTATAACCAAACATTTTTTTACACATTTACAAAAAGGAAACAGTGTCATAATTTTAACTTTTTAAATCATAATTTTGACTTTTTAACATAATTTCAACTTAGTATGTCATAATTTTAACATTTCATGTCATAATTTTGACTTTTTAAATCATAATTTTAACTTTTTAACATAATTTCAACTTAGTATGTCATAATTTTAACATTTCATGTAATAATTTTAACTTTTTATGTCATGATTTTGACTTTTTAAATCATAATTTTGACTTTTTAACATAATTTCAACTTAGTATGTCATAATTTTAACATTTCATGTCATAATTTTGACTTTTTAAATCATAATTTTAACTTTTTAACATAATTTCAACTTAGTATGTCATAATTTTAACATTTCATGTCATAATTTTGACTTTTTATGTTATGATTTTGACTTTTTATGATTTACCAGAGCTTTTTTTTCTTATGTGGTGAAATGGGCTTCCATAGTATGTATAATCAAACATAATTAAATGTATTACAAAATTATTGTTTGTAGAGAAGAAATATACATGGTTCCAAAGAATTGATGCATTTGAAAGTAAAATGCTCAGCAGACAGGCTATATGCATATTAATTTATTGTTTAAAACACTTGATCAGTCAAAAAATATTTCATATGAATCAGGCTTAACAGTTTTTAATTGTACAAGTTAGGGAATATTTACATCTGGATTTATCTTTGATCTACTTTGCATATCTTTTACATTCACAAACAGCTTTATTACACACTGCATTAAAGGGAATATCCCAAAAAGCAGAATATGGTTAAGCGTTTCAGGGATATAGCCTCATGTCCAATTTGCCGCGCTCTTTTTAGAATTCGTTCACGAAGTTATTTGAAAACAGTTTGACTTATCAACTTTCAAAATGCCATGTTTTTGTGTTGGCATGACCTAAAGATGATCTGGTTCAATTTTTGTAAAAATCAGACATACAGTCATATGGAGCTCGAAAAGTAGGTTTTTCAGAAAATTCAAATTGGTGTAATTCATTCGAATCGTCTTGAGCCAATGAATCAGAGGAAAAAAATTAATTTTGTTTCTAAAATGACTCAAATTTCTGTGGTTAATGTTGAGACTGTCCTCTATCTGTGTGCCAAATTGATTTATTTTAGTGTTATACTCTCGTAAACATTGGGAGTGCATGATACTGCAATGATTGACATTCAGTCGCACTACCACTCTTTTTTGTCAGCAATTTTTATTTCCTTCTTTCCGCTTTTGTAACTCTGGCTGTATTCAAACAAACATGCTTTGGCGTATCGATAATGTTACTTGGGTTTGATAATGGGAACAAAATTTTCAACATTCCAGCTCTGGCTTTAATTCACTCAGATGGCTCTCTGACAAACACTAATAATATTATATTAATGCAATATTATAATGTATTATAAAAAGGAAACAGTGCTTCAAAAAATACATAAAAAAAGAGATAATGGTTATGAATGTGAGCTCTTACCCTGATATACGTGTCCTGATGCAGTTTGGCGAGGTACAGCATGTTGTCGAGTGCCAGCATTCCCGGTGGCGTCTGAGTGAAATCCATGGCAGGATTCATAGGATTCTGTGCACATAAAGCACAAAAAACATCACTTGATCACCATTTAACCATCACATCAGCATCTGTTTTGGAAAGGGAATTTAATTATCTCTTGTAATTAAATGTCACCTTCTAAAAGATCACAGGTTACGACAACAAACAGACATCACTCACGGTGAAGCCCAGCATCTTGTAGTCTTTAGTGTAGATTGCTTTTCTCTTTTCCGTTCCGCCTGGATCACTGTCTCCATCAAACGCGATTCTTCGGAGCTCAAATATGATATCTCTCTGTGTCTAAAGATAAGAATATAACAAGAATATGATTATATAATTCAAGCTGTTTGAAGAATCTAAAAGAATGCAACTTTCCCAAGTATCTTGGAAAACGCTGAAAACAAAATCAGCACTGTTTTCCATTTCGTGCCATGAGTATGCTGGCCAAACAGCGCTGTGAATGAAAGTTTATATAAGGATTATTCTGCAGTCAGTCAGTCAGCCAAGTTCCATTGTTATCAATAATTACTGCACTAATTATTTTAATGACTCAAACTGTGGCTTGTCAGATGCTTGGTCCTTAAAGTCCTCATTTTCATATTAAATATCAATCTTACATTTACAAACATTCCTTTGTAAATATTGTAATAATACATTGAGATTTCTGTATGAAGAAGAGTCCTGAAACAGATTTGATCCACACAGAGATCAGATCTCACCATCATCAGGTCTGTCTGTGATTGACAGAAGCAATTCAGACTAAAGCCTAAATCCACCTTTAACTGATTTATTAGGAACTTACAGTACAGTCCAAAAGTTTGGAACCACTAAGATTTTTAATGTTTTTAAAAGAAGTTTCGTCTGCTCACCAAGGCTACATTTATTTAATTAAAAATACAGTAAAAACAGTAATATTGTGAAATATTATTACAATTTAAAATAACTGTGTACTATTTAAATATATTTGACAAAGTAATTTATTCCTGTGATCAAAGCTGAATTTTCAGCATCGTTACTCCAGTCTTCAGTGTCACGTGATCCTTCAGAAATCATTCTAATATGCTGATCTGCTGCTCAAGAAACATTTATGATTATTTTCAATGTTGAAAACAGTTGTGTACTTTTTTTTTCAGGATTCCTTGATGAATAGAAAGTTCAAAAGAACAGCATTTATCTGAAATACAAAGCTTCTGTAGCATTATACACTACCGTTCAAAAGTTTGGGGTCAGTAAGAATTTTTATTTTTATTTTTTTGAAAAGAAATTAAAGAAATGAATACTTTTATTCAGCAAGGATGCATTAAATCAATCAAAAGTGGCAGTAAAGACATTTATAATGTTACAAAAGATTAGATTTCAGATAAACACTGTTCTTTTAAACTTTCTATTCATCAAATAATCCTGAAAAAAAATATTGTACACAAATATGTTGTACAATTGTACACATTAAATGTTTCTTGAGCAGCAGATCAGCATATTAGAATGATTTCTGAAGGATCATGTGACACTGAAGACTGGAGTAATGATGCTAAAAAATTCAGCTTTGATCACAGGAATAAATTACTTTGTCAAATATATTCAAATAGAAAACAGTTATTTTAAATTGTAATAATATTTCACAATATTACTGTTTTTTACAGTATTTTTAATTAAATAAATGTAGCCTTGGTGAGCAGACGAAACTTCTTTTAAAAACATTAAAAATCTTAGTGGTTCCAAACTTTTGGACTGTACTGTATGTTATGCTTTATTGATCAATGTGATTATACAAGAACATCAAGACCTGAGTTCATATCCTCATCTGTAATATTTTCATCATATGCATGAATACTGAATACTTATGTGAATACTTTCACTTACAGACTCAAGCAGCTGTCATGCACATTAGATACCTATTCACTTGAATCATACTACATTAATCTTAATGACGAGTGAAACATTTTCATTCATAAAGCTCACCTGGTCATTGGGGTCCATTTTGGTCATCATGCGCTCCTCCAGAAGGTTGAAGGTCAAAACTTGCAGCACGTACAGCTGATGTGCCATTTCAGCTTTGACGGGTCGATTCCCTCGAATGATGTGCTGGAAAACAGGTTGTCGATGCTGTTACTCACAGAGGTGTTTCCTAAATCAACACTCTCATTATCACACTGCTTCTGAACCACTATTAACTGATGATCCTATACACACATAGGAGGAAATTGCCTACATTTTTTGTGTTTGGATCCCTTTTTTCTTCTTTTTCACCTGCTATTTGCTGGATTTGTCACTAGTGATATCACCTGTGATTTACACCATCACATTTGGATCTGTATGCTTTGAATCTGCAGTCCAAATTGACTATATGCACGGGTGCTTCTTGGGCATTTCTGGTGAACTGTGAGCTGATTATTCTGTACTCCCTCTACATCGACACAAAACCATCAATGGATGACTTTTTAATGTTGTATTTATATTTTAATGCAGTTATCACACTTACCTAATTTGCCAATAAACCAGTTTTATTGATTGCAATAAAGACGAAGCTAATGGGAACATTTGAATAAGAAACACAGTGTCTGTAATTAGACATGCACACGAAACATTTTTCCAGCACTTCAAGTGTTATTTTTAATGTGATGACCACAAACATTATTTGTTCATCCTTCTGAGATTGTCCCCATTTGTAAAACTAAATGTTTCAAGATGTAGATGAAACATTTGATAGACTTTTATTTAAAAAATAGAAAAGACATTAATTACCATTATAACCAGCAGATGGTGGCAGAGGACCATTTATTGGCTCATATTGGCTCATTTCCTATAATATTTTCACTCAGTTTCGCTTTTGAATAAATATTAAACATTATAAAATCACTAGGTTTAAAAATACATTTTGTCGAGATGAAGCATGAAGTACTTGCAAAGTCTCATGAAAAACATGAATGAATTACACAGAAAGCGATCAAGCACTCTCCGTTTATAATCACTGAAGCTGTCAGTCAGTGCAGCACAAGATCAATGATTTCGGCACACATTTTATTCAATGAATCTAACTAAAGTGCACAATAAATCTTTAATTTACAATGTGTTGATACTTTTTTCACACAAAAGTGTGAAAACTGATGGTCGAATTGAATTTTGCTGAGGAGAAACACTGAAGGATGCATCTCTTTTATGTCGTCTTGTTTGAATAACTAAATTAACGCTAGGCCTTACTATTTAAGTGACTATATTCTGATTATAAACTAAGTATTACACTATTGATGCTGTTAAAGCTACCTCAAGACATTGAAGATACCAACACACCAACAAGTGACATTTCACCGGAAGTTTTCCAGCTGGATTATATTATTGCGGAAGTTCTTAAGAACGTTGCATATGGTCAATCGGCTGGAACATTTAGCAACCACATCTGAATCTGTTAATAGCAACTAATAGCAGAATATGAGTGGCAAAGGGAATCTAGATGCCATTACGTACAGATCACAGCTACAAAAACCTGACACTTACGTTTAGTATGATGCCACGGAGGTGTTTCTGTGCCAGTGTACTTGCCATCTCCTGTCATAAACACACACAGAGAGTCACATCAGCAGGTCTGAGAATGTGTAAACCAGACTCCAAACACAGACTACAGACAGAAACACTGCAGTAAATACACAACCAGCTGTAAGAAATGAGAATGTTTTGGTTGAGTGAATGATTCAATGACTCATTGGTTCCTACAATTCTGTTTTTTGTCATGCTGTTCTCTGACTATTATAAACTTTTCTTTCACAGACTCACACAATACTACAGATCAGCCTGTCATCTTTTACTAAAAGAAACATTTAGGGTGTTTTCACACTTGGAGTTGTGGTTTTCTTGGTTCTTTTGGTCCGGACCAAAAAAGAAAATTATATTGATGTTGCATTCATATTTCAGTGAAATGCTTATTCAAATGAACCGCACTAACAGAGCAATCACACCAGAGTTTGTTTTAATCGAACCAAATCTGCCAAGTGTGAACACACTCTTATATGTGGCAACAGTAGAGGTCAACTAATTGATCAATCAGTTGACCTCTACTGTTGCCAGATAGTTTTTACAAGAATATAACAAAAATATAATTATATAATTCAAGCTGAAGGTTGTCGATGTTGAGTCTGTTGTTGGAGCAGCTGAGATGGGTCCGCTATCATAATACAGTGCGATAATGACCTCTAGAGGCGAATAAAAAAATCATTGACGCCTCATGGTGTTTGTTTTGACATATTGGCCAAGTTTCTTATCAGGCCGATAACGATAACATAAAAAATTAACATATATTGGCCGATACCGATACGGTGGCCGATATATCGTGCATTCCTACTATAATAGCGTAGTTTATGTCGTCTGTTACTTTAAAGCAGGATGGATTCTGATTGGCTGTCAATGTTTTTTATCGTTATCAGCTGGAAAAATTGTTCTGAAAGTGATTCCAACAACATCGGATATAGTTATTGTCCTTGGTGTGAACGGGTCTTTACTGTCATCTGTTAAACATGTGAATGACAGCATGTCCTACTGTGAATGGACCTTTTAACAATGACAATGACAGTGTGTGTTCACCTGGCGTCTGTCCTCGGGGGTTTTGAGGAACAGGGCGTTGATGAGAGCGATGGCGTACGTCTGGATCTCCTGATTGGACCTGCAGAGTTGATGGTACACACACAGTTAGAGGTATCTTGCTCTTGGATTCCAACACTTCTGGACTCATATGTCACTATCTGGAGCGCTGGAGGTTTTTATTACACATCTACTCGCGTTCAGTGGCTGTGTGTGCGTGCGTGCGGGAGAGAAGCACGTGACCTGCGCTGCTGTGAGTGTGTGCGTGTGTGTGTGCGTGTATGTGCTCACACTTGCAGGTGTGCGATGAGCTGCGCCACAGTGATCTCCTGCGCCACGCGCTGGTACAGGCTGTGGCTGTTGAGCACCATACTCTCCAGGATGGCCAGTGAGCGCTGCAGAATGGACACGTCCACCATGGGCTGGTTCACGTAACCTGCGATCTGTCACACACCACTCTCACATGACTATAACATAGCCTTAACACCATTCTACCAGGCAGTGTAACTAAATATTGACAACAAATCCATCTTCAGACCGGAAACATCCAACAAAATGGTTGAGTGAATAAGTCAATGACTCATAAACACAGTCACATATTTGGCTCCGTAACAAATCAGCGACAAACAACATCCATTCATCATCTCTAGAAAATACTTTGTCTAATGCACATGACCTATAAACAAGACCATGGACTTGTGGGATGCTAAAAACGTTCAATTAAATCCTGAAATAATGCATGTTCTGAGGAGATACACATACCCATTTTCAAAGGACACCTTTCAGAGAGTAAAAGTCAGAGTTCAAAGAGGTTGAGAAAGGCTTCTTTAGAAACAGACAGACCTATTGTACGTGTTTTACTTGCCTGTTTGATGAAGGACATAGATATCAGATCCCAGGACACGATGCCGTGATCCATGAGCTCCAGAAATGCCGTGAGAGTGAAGGCCAACATCTCACCAAAACTACACACATAAAACACGCATCTCTGAACAGGGTGAAGAAATTACACTTCTTGAATCTATTTACAAGCATAATTTTAAACAATAATGAAGGGATATAGGTTGAAATATATACACTAACATTCAAAAGTTTAGGGTCAATAAGATTTTTTTTTTTTTTTCTGAAAGAAATGAATGCTTTTATTCAGCAAGAACACATTAAATTCAGACAGTAAAGAGTTACAAAAGATTTCTATTTAAAATAGATGCTATATAATATTCATCAAAGTATCCTGAAAAATAAAATATATGACGGTTCACAACAATCTGAAGCTGTTTTCAACATTAATAATAATCATAAATGTTTCTTGAGCAGCAAATCATCATATCAGAATGATTTCTGAAGGATCATGTGACACTGAAGACTGGAGTAATGATGCTGAAAATTCAGCTTTGATCACAGAAATAAATTATATTTTACTATATATTCACATAGAAAACAGATATTTTAAATTGTAATAATATTTCACAATATTAAGTTTTTTACTGTATTTTTGATCAAATAAATGCAGCCTTAGTGAGCAGAAGAGACTTTCTTCAAATAAATAAATAACCTCCCCAAACTTTTCAATGGTAGTATAATTATATATCAAGAGGTAAAATGTTGTCATATTTTTGTGATTGGCAATTTAATCCCTTTGCATGATTCAGGAGTTTACAGTAGTTGTCAAAGTGATGTCTGGCCTTGGAAAATTGACATCTTCACTCTTTATTTAAACACAATTAAAAATGTGTTAAAGGTTCTGTAAGAATATTGTGTAGCTGTGCTTGGAGTAAATTGTGTTATCTGTGATAATAATGCACTGAGAAATGCAAAATAGTGTGCCATCATTTTTGGCCAGGCTGGCATACAAAGAAATTATGAACACATGCAAAAACAAGAGAAAACTAATGAAATATTAATAACTGATTATGTCAATGTTTGCTTTTTCCTTTTTTCTATGCATTTTTTTTAAAATGCAAATTGCCCTTTTTGCCAAATAATTTTGTCAGATAAATACCTTAACCAAGTTTAGTATTTCATATTCAAAATATTTAAAAAATCTCAAATATTTTCCTCATATTTTGAACTAAAACAAATTTTTGAACACTACTGTATATGATCCATTAAGCTCATAATGTGGCAGCATGTCTATGTGGGACACATACTGTGTGCCGCTCTCCACCAGCCGTGCCAGCGTCGCCAGGCCTTCCATGTTGATGAACTCTGTGGCGAATGTGGGGTCAGCTGAGAGTTTAGCGAGCTCTTTCAACGCCTCCAGACGGGCGTCGATCCCATGAGACTGGATCCGCTCCAGCAGCTGTCGAGCGGCTCGCATCTAACACACAAAACAACCCAGTTAACATCAAGTCCTCACACTATTTCTGTGGGAAATCAGAATTCATTCCAATCCAGCAGAACGTGTGGCGATTGCTGTCAGACTCACAGGAGAGATGGCCAGTCGGAGGATGGTGCCGTTTTTCATTTCACTACGGCTCTGAAAGACAAAGACAAATGGAGATTGATTAAACTCCTGTACCACCGAACAGAAAAACACCTTCTCTGGTTAGAATATTATTTATATGTTGTGATGATTAAATGTTGATAAAACATATTATGTTTTTTGTACTAAGCAATGTGCAAAAAAAATACTAAACAATGATCAAATATCAGTTCTGCATATCAGGTATCACAGTATACTCATAGTTTTCAGTCACGTGACTGGTGTGGAGACCTGGAGGGCAAAACATCCATAGAACAGGCCTCAAATTTCCATCTCAAAAGAAGAAAAACAAAAATATGTGAACAAAATGCAAGTTTTGGCCACTTGTGGTCCATATACGGCACTTGCTGCAGTGTTTCAATCACTAAAAACAGCGGGACATTAATGTGAAAAACATTTAAAGTGCCTTAATGTACTAAAACAGTGATACTGATATTCAATATACAGCTTATTGATGAAACATACAATATACAGGTGAGCAGATGAACCCAGAATATGAATGCAAGAGTTTTCTTTACAATGGTTCTCTATGCGTTCATATTCTGGGTTCATCTGCTCACCTGTACATCGTATGCTTCATCAATAAGCTGTGTGTATATTGAATTTGATCTTTTAATATCACTGTCTTACTACATTAGTACTTACTACAAAACTGGTTAAAATGAGTGGCAGTCAATGGAGGAAAGTCTTGTTTTTGTGTGACGTGATGTGAAAACTATGAATATCAGTGGATCTCCAGCTCCAGTTGATCTCGACCTGTTCAGTGATGTAGAGCTGCGGCCCGTCAGCGTAACGCAGGGCAAACTGCTCCGATCCCGACAGAGACCATCTAAAACAAACACAACACGAATTCATGTCACCTGATCCAGCATTTCAGTCCCTGTGACCCAGAAAAACATGCACTAAAGAATCACTGCTTTCTAATGATGAATTATGTTTCTACTCAAAACCACGGCTGAGAAATAATCACCTAAACATTGGCTTAAACCCTAGAGAGAAAATGAACTCTACAGATGTGAACAATCACATTATTTATTTTTTCATCTATTTTGCTTCCATATCATGTCTTCTTTCAGACTAGTAGAAAGAAAACATCCAAAATACACATTTAAGTGTTTATTTTATTGCACTTTATTGCAAGTTCAATACATATTTTTAAAGTCTGTGATTCAGAAGCTGCTTCACACACTTTACAGATTTATTCCTGTCCATATTCTGAAGGTTTGTTCATATATCATTCACCTGAATTATTTTATTCCTAAAAGTGTGGTGAAAAAGTATGTTGTTCTGTCTGTTTACAGTATTTTCTGATTTATAGAGTGATAAAAAGCGAACTCTGTAAAACCTTTTAACTCTCACAAGAATTTTGAACTTCACTTTATCTAATTTTCAGATTTCTGTTCTGGAAATGTATGCAAATGAGTGCACTTTTAATTAGACAATAACTAATTAGCATGTTTAAAAATACAATTTCAGAAAACATGTAATACAAAAAATTTTTGCAATATAAACTGAAATTAGACATTTTTCACAAAACAACTACATTGTGATATAAGGCATTAGTGGATGTAAAATAAATGCAAAGTAATGCATTACATGACCTAACAGAAGATCTGTCACCTATACCATTCACAACTTCTGATAATCAAAACTTTTTTTTTTCTTTTTTTTTTGCATACCATACTGTACTGTACCATACTGCTCAGTAGAAACGAGTCATATGAGGGACGTGAGTGTGATCTGCAGCATGTGTGGATTCAGCACACTGTCAGTGTTTAGGTTTAGCAGCAGATGCAGGACAGACTGACTTACCCATCACACACTTCTCTAATGATGGACGCCAGCGGCTTCTTCTGCAACACACACACACACACACACACACACACACACACACACACACACACACACACACACATTACAGACTCTCTGCTGAGAATGTCTTTAATCAAACAGTACATGTAGATCCTGCACAAATACTACAGAAATTACTAGTGGTCACCATGACCAAAAACAACTTTATTCAACAAGTTCTTCTCTTCCCTGTCATTCTCCTACGCTTTTCACATTGTAAACACAGTTCAGCATTTCCAGGTTCAGAACGCTGACTCATTACTGGACAGCGTTCAGACGCACAACCTGGAAACGCTATTGTTAAATAAATTTTTGTTAAATAAAGTTTTGTTTTTGCGCACAAAGAGTATTCTCGTCTCTTCACAACATTAAGGTTGAACCACTGCAGTCACATGACTGTTTTAACAATGTCTTTAGTACCTTTCTGGACCTTGAATGTGGTAATTACATTGCTTTCTCTTGGGGATCAACCTCTCAGATTTCATCAAAAATATCTTAATTTGTGTTCTGAAGATGAACGAAGGTCTTACGGGTGTGGAACAACATGAGGGAGAGTAATTAATGACAGAATTTTCATTTTTGGGTGGATTAACCCTTTAATAAACAACAGTCAGGGACATTAAGAACTACACAGCAAAATCACCTGAGTTAAATCAACTCTGCTCGGAGTACATATGGTCCCTCTCTAAATAGTGTTAAAGCAACACTGAAGCAGAGTTAAAGTTAATGAGATAATTAAGCGATTAATTCAGTGATGAATGAGCATTAGTGATGAACACCTGCTGTTAACAAGCAGAATCACTTAATCAAGAAAAGATAATCCTCCTCTACTGAGATCTTGAGAGATATAATGTATTTTATCTTCAGTTGATTTCATCTAAGACTGTGGCTAAGGTCAGTTGTAGTTCTTGTGTTTCTCTTTTCTTCAGTGATTCTTGTTAACAGCAGGTGTTCATCACTAACACTCAATCATCACTTAATTATCTCATTAACTTTAACTCTGCTTAAGTGTTACTTTAACACTATTTAGAGAGGGACCATATGTACTCCAAGCAGAGCTGATTTAACTCTTGTGATTTTGCTGTGTACACACAGGAATATAATGTTAACACGAGACAAAGAACTGAGAAAAACTAAGGGCTAAAATACAAAGGGAAGCTAACAGAATTAGAAACAGGTGCGCAACTCATTAACAACTGTGGAAACTAACAACAGCTGTGTTTGAAATCGTCCCCAATATCCTCATTCACTATTCCCTACATTACTCCACTAATAGGCCTATAGTTCACTTGAAGGAGTGAATGAAAGTGAGTGAGTGAATTCAGACAGTGAGTGGCCGGGATCTCCTGTAAGAGGTTTTACTATCTCTCAGTCATTTTCTTCTCCCTTAATTATGTCAGTAGTGGCTGGTAACTGTATTTACTGTGGTATTTTGACTTAAAATTTCACCATGGTTACTTTTTGGTAAGAAAAGAAAAAATCATTGTGTGCTTTAAGAGGACAGTGCATTGGTCAAAAATGTCAGCAGGTCAAACAAAAGCACAAAACAATCTGTGTGTTAGTAATACTAGTAGGAGTAAAAGACAATACCTGGTCAATTTCGATGAGTTGAGCGTTTGCACCAGGCCACTCGATGGCCACCTTCACAATGTCTGATGGAGGCGGCATGACTGAAATACACAATCACACATCAATGACACACTTGTCTCATAACAGCTAGTCGAGTTCACATCAAACCAGCAAACATTTACCACATATTTAAACAGCAGAGAGTAATGGCCATATACAGTTTCTGCTCTCCCATTGGTAGTCTCTGCATCACTTCACTGCTCATTTGCATATCTGTCGCTTGGCCAGCGGTCGGCAACTCTCACAGAAACTCGATGACGTGCGGTGGCTGTGAATCGCTGAACACACATCAGTACGCTTCACACGATCACATCGACAGGCCACTGACTCTGACATGCTTTCTTATAGATTTGAAGGAAATGTGATGTTATAGCAAAGATGAATTTGCTGACTGTTCTCACTCATGTGAGTCCATATTTTTCTTTCTCTAAATTAATTTTAGTAGAAACATCTGTGACAAAATTAATACCAGTGAAACACAACAGAGAGCTCCATCAAGACGCACAAGCTATGAAAGAGCAAACTCTGTTTTTACTGTCTAGTTCAGAAGTGTAAAACTGCACACAGCCCTGCTAACCCTAATTAAACACACATTCCTGTAGTTTTCAAATAAACTTGAAGGACTTGATTAGCTGGATCAGGTTTAAAGTTAAGGTTTTTGCAGCCCTGGTCTAGCTGTTTTCATCTGTGAAAGTGTTTGTGTCTGTGAATACTTATTCAACTTCCTTAATTCTTGATTTAAGATTTTAGTTAACACTTTATTTTACAATGTTACACATCTTGTACTTTACTGATTCTTGAGATAAGGGACAAAACATGTACTACACACATAACCACCCTTTATGTTAAAAATAAATTAATTCATCAAAATAAAAATACTTAAAAAGTTACATCTATATGAAATCTGGATACTAAAGACATTAATTGCTTTTATTTTTAAATAATTTTGTTAGTATTATTTAAATACATGCTCTATACTTGGAAAATATATGTGTAATGTAGCCTGTCACAATGTAAAATTGCCAAAGAAAGTGTTTAAAAATGTAACAAATGTAACAAATTCAAAAATATTCATTTAAATTGAAAGGCAGAGATCTGTAATATATCAAACAATACAAAATGTAAGTCTTGAATTATATTTTCAACAAAAAATTCCTATCAAAGTTGTGTCCTCATTTTGCGTCAACTCCGTCAGGATTTTTTATAATTATGAATAAATCAGATGTCATGGTCATCTTTAACTCTGAGGAGCACTTACTATTTCTTGTTCATTGTGGATCTCACAGTAGGACACACAGTCCTGGAAGTTTTATAGTTTTTAATATTTTATACAAACAATGTTGAAGTCTCTGCGGTCACAGATTTAACATGTCAACTCCGTCATCTGGTGTAATAGTTTCTTTAAATAGTTGTAGGATAAATCTTGGCATTTTTGATATGTTTAATAAGGCAGCTACAACTGAGAAAGAAAACAAAACTGCTCCACTGAACAACACATGGTTAAGGTGGGAAAAAATAAAGTTGTCAACTCCGTCAGACGTCAACTCCATCAGGTTTTATGTCTGATGGTTGACAAGGGCTCTCAAAAAGTCTATACATTGTGATTTAATATGTTTTTTTGCATATGGGGAATTCTTCTAATGTTGTTTCATGATTCTATTACATATACTGTATATTTGGTCACAGCTGGACCTTTGTCAACTCCATCAGTTTTTTTCAACTCGTCAGTATTTATCAACTCGTCAGTATTTATCAACTCTTCAGTATTTTTCAACTCCATCAGTTTTTGTCAACTCGTCAGTTTTTGTCAACTCCGTCAGTATTTATCAACTCGTCAGTATTTGTCAACTCCGTCAGTTTTTGTCAACTCCGTCAGTATTTGTCAATCCGTCAGTATTTATCAACTCGTCGGTATTTGTCAACTCCGTCACTTTTTGTCAACTCCGTCAGTATTTGTCAACTCGTCAGTATTTGTCAACTCGTCAGTTTTTGTCAACTCCGTCAGTTTTTGTCAACTCCGTCAGTATTTATCAACTCGTCGGTATTTGTCAACTCCGTCACTTTTTGTCAACTCCGTCACTTTTTGTCAACTCGTCAGTATTTGTCAACTCCATCAGTTTTTGTCAACTCGTCAGTTTTTGTCAACTCCGTCAGTTTTTGTCAACTCCGTCAGTATTTTTCAACTCCGTCAGTTTTTGTCAACTCGTCAGTATTTGTCAACTCTGTCAGTTTTTGTCAACTCCGTCAGTTTTTGTCAACTCTGTCAGTATTTGTCAATCCGTCAGTATTTGTCAATCCGTCAGTATTTATCAACTCGTCAGTATTTGTCAACTCTGTCAGTTTTTGTCAACTCCGTCAGTTGTTGTCAACTCCGTCAGTATTTGTCAATCCGTCAGTATTTGTCAATCCGTCAGTATTTATCAACTCGTCAGTATTTGTCAGCTCCGTCACTTTTTGTCAACTCCGTCAGTTTTTGTCAACTCCGTCAGTATTTTTCAGCTCCGTCACTTTTTGTCAACTCGTCAGTATTTGTCAACTCGTCAGTATTTATCAACTCGTCAGTATTTGTCAACTCCATCAGTTTTTGTCAACTCCGTCAGTATTTTTCAACTCCGTCAGTATTTGTCAACTCCGTCAGTTTTTGTCAACTCATCAGTATTTGTCAACTCCGTCAGTTTTTGTCAACTCCGTCAGTTTTTGTCACCTCTGTCAGTTTTTGTCAACTCCGTCAGTATTTTTCAACTCCATCAGTTTTTGTCAACTCGTCAGTATTTGTCAACTCTGTCAGTATTTGTCACCTCTGTCAGTTTTTGTCAACTCCGTCAGTATTTTTCAACTCCATCAGTTTTTGTCAACTCTGTCAGTATTTATCAACTTGTCAGTATTTGTCAACTCCGTCAGTATTTGTCAGCTCTGTCAGTATTTATCAACTCGTCAGTATTTGTCAACTCCCTCAGTATTTGTCAACTCTGTCAGTATTTATCAACTCGTCAGTATTTGTCAACTCCCTCAGTATTTGTCAGCTCTGTCAGTATTTATCAACTCGTCAGTATTTGTCAACTCCCTCAGTATTTGTCAACTCTGTCAGTATTTATCAACTCGTCAGTATTTGTCAACTCCGTCAGTTTTTGTCAGCTCCATCAGTTTTTGTCAACTCTGTCAGTATTTTTCAACTCCATCAGTTTTTGTCAACTCGTCAGAATTTGTCAACTCCGTCAGTTTTTGTCACCTCTGTCAGTTTTGTCAACTCCGTCAGTATTTTCAACTCCATCAGTTTTTGTCAACTCGTCAGTATTTGTCAACTCCGTCAGTTTTTGTCACCTCTGTCAGTTTTTGTCAACTCCGTCAGTATTTTTCAACTCCATCAGTTTTTGTCAACTCGTCAGTATTTGTCAACTCTGTCAGTATTTATCAACTCGTCAGTATTTGTCAACTCCCTCAGTATTTGTCAACTCTGTCAGATAAATCTTGGCATTTTTGATATGTTTAATAAGGCAGCTACAACTGAGAAAGAAAACAAAACTGCTCCACTGAACAACACGTGGTTAAGGTGGGAAAAAATAAAGTTGTCAACTCCGTCAGACGTCAACTCCATCAGGTTTTATGTCTGATGGTTGACAAGGGCTCTCAAAAAGTCTATACATTGTGATTTAATATGTTTTTTTGCATATGGGGAATTCTTCTAATGTTGTTTCATGATTCTATTACATATACTGTATATTTGGTCACAGCTGGACCTTTGTCAACTCCATCAGTTTTTTTCAACTCGTCAGTATTTATCAACTCGTCAGTATTTATCAACTCTTCAGTATTTTTCAACTCCATCAGTTTTTGTCAACTCGTCAGTTTTTGTCAACTCCGTCAGTATTTATCAACTCGTCAGTATTTGTCAACTCCGTCAGTTTTTGTCAACTCCGTCAGTTTTTGTCACCTCTGTCAGTTTTTGTCAACTCCGTCAGTATTTTTCAACTCCATCAGTTTTTGTCAACTCGTCAGTATTTGTCAACTCTGTCAGTATTTGTCACCTCTGTCAGTTTTTGTCAACTCCGTCAGTATTTTTCAACTCCATCAGTTTTTGTCAACTCGTCAGTATTTATCAACTCCATCAGTTTTTGTCAACTCTGTCAGTATTTATCAACTCGTCAGTATTTGTCAACTCCCTCAGTATTTGTCAACTCTGTCAGTATTTATCAACTCGTCAGTATTTGTCAACTCCGTCAGTTTTTGTCAGCTCCATCAGTTTTTGTCAACTCTGTCAGTATTTTTCAACTCCATCAGTTTTTGTCAACTCGTCAGTATTTGTCAACTCCGTCAGTTTTTGTCACCTCTGTCAGTTTTTGTCAACTCCGTCAGTATTTTTCAACTCCATCAGTTTTTGTCAACTCGTCAGTATTTGTCAACTCTGTCAGTATTTGTCACCTCTGTCAGTTTTTGTCAACTCCGTCAGTATTTTTCAACTCCATCAGTTTTTGTCAACTCGTCAGTATTTGTCAACTCTGTCAGTATTTGTCACCTCTGTCAGTTTTTGTCAACTCCGTCAGTATTTTTCAACTCCATCAGTTTTTGTCAACTCTGTCAGTATTTATCAACTCGTCAGTATTTGTCAACTCCGTCAGTTTTTGTCACCTCTGTCAGTTTTTGTCAACTCCGTCAGTATTTTTCAACTCCATCAGTTTTTGTCAACTCGTCAGTATTTGTCAACTCTGTCAGTATTTATCAACTCGTCAGTATTTGTCAACTCCGTCAGTATTTGTCAACTCTGTCAGTATTTGTCAACTCCGTCAGTTTTTGTCAGCTCCATCAGTTTTTGTCAACTCTGTCAGTATTTTTCAACTCCATCAGTTTTTGTCAACTCGTCAGTATTTGTCAACTCCGTCAGTTTTTGTCACCTCTGTCAGTTTTTGTCAACTCCGTCAGTATTTTTCAACTCCATCAGTTTTTGTCAACTCGTCAGTATTTGTCAACTCTGTCAGTATTTGTCACCTCTGTCAGTTTTTGTCAACTCCGTCAGTATTTTTCAACTCCATCAGTTTTTGTCAACTCGTCAGTATTTGTCAACTCTGTCAGTATTTGTCACCTCTGTCAGTTTTTGTCAACTCCGTCAGTATTTTTCAACTCCATCAGTTTTTGTCAACTCTGTCAGTATTTATCAACTCGTCAGTATTTGTCAACTCCGTCAGTTTTTGTCACCTCTGTCAGTTTTTGTCAACTCCGTCAGTATTTTTCAACTCCATCAGTTTTTGTCAACTCGTCAGTATTTGTCAACTCTGTCAGTATTTATCAACTCGTCAGTATTTGTCAACTCCCTCAGTATTTGTCAACTCTGTCAGTATTTGTCAACTCCGTCAGTTTTTGTCAGCTCCATCAGTTTTTGTCAACTCTGTCAGTCTTTGTCAACTTGAAAATATTTGTGAACTCCGTCAGTTTTGTCAACTCCACCATCAGTATTTGTCAACTCTGTCAGTATTTAACACCATCAGGTGAAGGTTTTTGTTAATTTTGAAAGAAATGTCTTATTCTTTTTTTCAATGTATTGTGTTAAAATATTAAAACATCAACTGAACTACATGATATCATGTCTGATTTAGCTAAGATCATTGGTTAAATATGTTTTAATATTAAAAAGGAGGTTAGAGAATTAAGGATTTTAGGAACTGGATTGTTCATAATAACCATAACCCAAGAATTTTTTTTTTCTTCACTTAGCTTCTTTACTGAACACCATTATTACATAAATACATAAATACATAGAGACTTTACACTGTTGTTGGATGGATCAAATTAAAATATACTTTTTAATGCGTCTGACGGAGTTGACACAAATTAAGTACCGAAGTGAATAAGTGTACAATTTTAGGGAAAAAAAGAGAAACCTGTTTCCTTACATGGTTCATTAGCTGAGACCTTTGTCTTCAAATATCAGTTTAAAAATAATGTATTATTAAATAATAAAAACTAACTTCTAAAACATGTTTTGTCCTTTATCTCAAGAATCAGTGACTTACTAGTAGTAATAACAGTAAAGTGTGCATAATTACAAGCAACTAACCCTATAGTAAGTACATTAATTAGCATTACTTAGTACTTATTCGTATAATTAAACTGTAACAAGGACACCTTCAAATAAAGTGTAACCACGATTTAAAAAGAAGTTCTATTTCCTAATAAGTGAAAATGAATCACCATGGTTACTAAACAGAGGATTCTAAATTCGAATGTTTCTGCTACACAAGCGAGCCCTCTATGACATAATCGAGATGACGTCACAACTGACAGACTACAACAATCAGTGTACATATTTTCTTTGAAATTATTCTTACAGATGTCGAAATGATCTTTCACACTGTATCTGATGTGCTCCAGTGTTTGCTGGTGTCTGTTCTATTAACGGACACATATCCAGATGAAGGAATGAATATGACGTTTAAACACAATGACACTCAATGACACTGATATGACAGTAACACGAACGTGCGCAGATCTGATGATGGGCGTCGATATAATGTGAATTAAAATCGCATCGCTTTCGGTAGCGTTCACACACATCACGCGTTTAACTCCGCAATCATCAGATGCATCGATCATAAAATGTCAAATTGAGATAAATCTGCACGGAATCTCCATCTGAAGGCATGCGAATAGCGCAAATATCATGCTGACACCGCTGTCATGCAGCATGCGAGGGTGTTTTTCATGTTTATGTGATGTTCTTACCCCAAAACGAGCGATAAAACAGCGATGTGTGTGAGCTGCTGTTCAGATGGAGGCTGATGGGCGGAGTTTACGCCATTACATCTTCATCACCGCACTCTTCTTCATCCTGATAATCACATTAATCTGTTCTATACCTCTGATCGCGCTATATGATCCAGCACAGAGCGCGCTTTAATCGGTGTATTGTACATGAATGATTCAGCCCTCCATCTGATCCCGCCCACAGCTCACACCAGCCAATCAGAACACAAGCTGCAGTGATTGATGTGATCAAGTACCGCCCTATGATTCACTGCAGCAGCAGCAGACATCATCAGTCCATGACTAGATCTGGTTAACGACTTCATGACTGCTTGAATCGAGACAGATGGGTAGAGTACTGGAAATAAAGTGACTTAACATAAACTACTGCTGTGGAAACTAAAGGCAGAAGTGAAACATGACCTGCTCTACAGAAATACATCTTAAGTAGAATTAAATGTAAAAATACTAACATTTATTTATGCAGGAGTAAGTTTCCAGTTACTCATTTATCATGTTGATGAAAATAATTCAATAAATGTACACAGTGCATTCAAAACTGTTTATAATCATGTAATTCATAATGCAGATAGCCAGTCCATCAGTCCAGAACATGAAACAGTTGCACATCAACACATCAGATCTCTCTTACAGTGTGTGTTGCACATGAAGTGTCATGTTTCAATCAAATTTTAACTTGAATTAAATCTTATCATCATGAGAGGAGGCTTCGGCATCCTCATCATGTGACATCAATGACATTGAGCATTCCTTCCTCATCATCTCTAAATGAAATGAGACACACATACGATCAGAAGTTTGCTGACTGTGACCATGTCCAATGTCCTCTTTTTGTAGCCACAAGTAGGTGCTATGGATACAGCTACTCTGTTGTCATGGAAACAAATGAATTTGGACATATAAGCGCTGTGATGGACTGGTCATTCATCTAGGCTGTTTTCCAAGACGCTGATAGACTCTATCATCCCATGACCCTATGGAGGACATACAGTTTAGATTGCACAGGAATTAAAGGATTAGTTCACTTTCAAATTAAAATTTCCTGATAATTTACTCACCCCCATGTCATCCAAGATGTTCATGTCTTTCTTTCTTCAGTCGAAAAGAAATGAAGGTTTTTGATGAAAACATTCCAGGATTATTCTCCATATAGTGGACTTCAATGGAGCCCGAACGGTTGAAGGTCAAAATTAGTTTCATTGCAGCTTCAAAGCATTCTATGTGATCCCAGGAATAAGAGTCTTATCTAGAGAAACCATCACTCATTTTCTAAAAAACATTTTTAAAAATTATATACGTTTTAACCATAAATGCTCATCTTGAACTAGCTCTCTTCTTCTTCTCTATTAGAATTCCAGCAGTGTATACACTATTAAGTGTATTACTGCCCTCCACAGGTCAAAGTTTGAACTAAATTGTCATATTCAATATGCTAGTGCAAGTATATAACAATTAGTTCAAACTTTGACCTGTGGAGGGCAGTAATACACTTTGAAGTGTCTACACTGCCGGAATTCAAATAGAGAAGAAGAAGAAGAGAACTAGTTCAAGATGAGCATTTATGGTTAAAATGTATATAATTTTTAATTTTTTTTAGAAAATGACAGATGGTTTCTCTAGATAAGACCCTTAATCCTCGTCTGGTATCGTTTAAAGCTCTTTGAAGCTGCACTGAAACTGTAATTTTGACCTTCAACCGTTTGGAGGCCATTGAAATCCACTATAAAGAGAAAAATCCTGGAATGTTTTCATCAAAAACCTTCATTTCTTTTTGACTGAAGAAAGAAAGACATGAACATCTTGGATGACATGGGGGTGAGTAAATTATCAGGAAATTTTAATTTGAAAGTGAACTAATCCTTTAAAGCCATGACCTTGTAGCTGCAAGCACCTCACACTACTGTTTGAGCTACATTGACACTATTAAATTCTCTTAAATCATCCAACATCAGAATTTGAACTGTGTTAGGATGTTAATATAAAACACTGTATCATCTCTGAAGCCAACATTGCACAATATTAGAGTATTATATTACAATATTCAGCCTCATGTCACTCTAAAGATGCATTTCCATCATTATCAATGTTCTGCCATCATCGAAATGAAGTTGAAGCAGATGTAAAACTAGATTAGCACACAAGCCAATTGATAGGTGTTGATTTAAGGCTTTGGGATGGTTCAGTGATTGTGGATGATGTGTCTTCAGCTTCAGATGTGATGGTCTCAGGAGGTCGGCAGCTCATTCCACCAGCGAGAGCGGAGGGTCCGGACAGTGACTTTGTACCTCATTGTGAAGGAACAGGGAGATGTCAGCCAGTATAGCATTGCTGGAGTCCAGCCAGGAACAACAAGAGCTGCACAGCAAACACTGATAGGAAAATAATGTGCCTTCATGACCGTGTCCAGTGCGGATGAGTATATGGAGAACAGGAGAGGACCAAACACTGAGCCTTGAGGCACCCCACGTTATTCGGACAATCCTTATATCCAGCAGATCTGCCTGTAAGTGAATGGACATCATGAAAATGCTTAAAACAGAAGTAATGCCTTTGTTTATGTTCCATTTGAAAGTGTTTCCAGGTTCCACTTTCCTCAAACCTTCAGTTGACACTCACAGATGAATAACATGCAGTCACAGCTACAGCCCAACCATAACATCACATCATACAGTGCTCAGCGTAAATGAGTACACCCCTTTGAAAAGTAACATTTTAAACAATATCTCAATGAACACAAAAACAATTTCCAAAATGTTGACAAGACTAAGTTTTATATAACATCTGTTTAACTTATAACATTAAAGTAAGGTTAATAATATCACTTAGATTACACATTTTCCAGTTTTACTCAAATTTGGGTGATGCAAAAATGAGTACACCCCACAACAAAAACTACTACATCTAGTACTTTGTATGTCCTCCATGATTTTTAATGACAGCACCAAGTCTTCTAGGCATGGAATGAACAAGTTGGCGACATTTTGCAGCATCTATCTTTTTCCTTTCTTCAAGAATGAGCTCTTTTAGAGACTGGATGCTGGATGGAGAGTGATGCTCGACTTGTCTCTTCAGAATTCCCCACAGGTGTTCGATTGGGTTCAGATCAGGAGCCACTGAATCACTTTCACCCTGTTCTTCTTCAGAAATCCAACAGTGGCCTTAGATGTGTGTTTAGGATCATTGTCATGTTGGAAAAGGGCACGGAGTGATGGTAGCATCTTCTCTTTCAGTATAGAGCAGTACATGTGTGAATTCATGATGCCATCAATGAAACGACACCAGCAGCACTCATGCAGCCCCACATAAGGACACTGACACCTCCATGTTTCACTGTTGAGGCACCATGCATTTTTCTTTGTGTTCCTCACCTTTGCGACGCCATACAGTTTTGAAGCCATCAGTTCCAAAAAAATTTATCTTGGTCTCATCACTCCAGAGTATAGAGTCCCAGTAGTCTTCATCTTTGTCAGCATGGGCCCTGGCAAACACTGACGGGCTTTTTTTGTGCCTGGGCTTCAGGAGAGGCTTCTTTCGTGGACAGCACCCATTCATGCCATTCCTCTGCAGTGTACGCCGTATTGTGTCACAGGAAATAGTCACCCCAGTTTGGCTTTCTACTTCTTTAGATAACTGCAGTGAACTTGCATGCTGATTTTCTTCAAGCCTTCTCATCAGAAGACGCTCCTGTCGAGGTGTTAACTTCCGTGGACGACCTGGACGTCTCTGTGAGATGGTTGCAGTTCCATCTTTATAAAATTTTGTACCGCTGTTGCTACAGTTTTCTGACTGATAAGTAAAGCTTTGCTGATCTTCTTGTAGCCTTCATCTTTCTGGTGTAAAGAAATGATTTTCTTTCTCAGGTCTTGTGACATTTCTCTTCCATGTAGTGCCATTGCTGACAGCATGAAATGGGGTTTTAACACGCTTTTATAATTAACTGTCTGCTGGACACCTGTGAATAATTAGACTCACCTGTGGTTGAATTCTTGTTAAATTAGACATTTGTAGTCTAAAATTTAGTTTTGCTCCAGACACTTTCAGTGGGGTGTACTCATTTTTGCATCGCCCTAATTTGAGAAAAACTGAAAATGTGGTTCTCTAACGTATAACATGAAAGGTTAATAATATAAGTTATATAAAACTTAGTCTTGTCAACATTTTGGAAATTGTTTTTGTGTTCATTGAGATATTGTTTAAAAGGGGGTGTACTCATTTACGCTGAGCACTGTATGTGTAATGAGGGCATGTTCCCTTCCTGAGTTCATATGCTGCTCACATGTTCAAAATCTGCACAAGAAACATCTTCAGCTGTCAAATCATGATCTTTATTAGTGTCATTGACAGTTTGATCGGTTTCACTTGTCAGTAAAATTAGGTTCAAATGAGACCAAGTTCAGAAGTCAGGTGGTGTTTAACTCTTTATTAACTATACCATTTAACTATCAGAATATAGTGTAGCTCACCCAAGTTTTCCAGACATAGCAGGTGTTTTTACAGCTCAAACATACGGCATGATGCACAGACGTACCACAGGTGTTAGTCAGGTACATACAAAATCAATCGATTATTGAACACATGATGTTTGGATAATAGTTCAATATCATAGAGAGATTCAGGGTGAACTTGATGATAATACAATAAACAACCACCTTATTACTGAGGTAAAGAGACACATCCCGTTCAGCCGAAATCACAAATAAGAGAGAAATAAATAACGATGCTTGATGTCCATGCCTTGAGTTTTACATGAAACCTTGTCATAATTTGTTCTTGCATGTAATTCAAGAGCTCATGAACAGCTGGAATGACAGTATGAACAACACTCAGCAGCCATTACAGATGGGGGAAACAAACGAACAAACAAACAAAATACATTGCATGATTATAAACCCCCATAACTATTTTTTAAAAATACCAGCCATATCCACAAAAGGCCATGAGGTGATGGATGTTGAACTAGAGGATATTAACTAAAAAGTGTCATGCTTCTACAGACAAACGTTTAGTTGTTATGATTTCATAATGAGCAGGAAGCCTGGATGAGGACTGAACGGTTTTGCTGATAAAAATGAATTTTTTTGAATAGGAATCTGTCATATTATATATATTTAACACATACGTATAAAACAAAAATTCATGAACAAACAGACAGCAAAAGCTCTCTGGAGTCTGTCATGACACAGGAAAGCCAGTGCGATCCAGATCACATTATCAGAAAGTTTATGATCCACGGATCACAAACAGCAGATGACATGCAGATCTCTGCTGGTGTCAAATCCACTAGAACATGAAACATTATACTGTAATATCAAACAGCTCCATCGTGGACAGAGACGTCAGAAAGACCTTTATAAACTCATTCTCAACAGAAACGAACAACGACAATCGAAACGAGCGACGCATCCGGTCAGAGGTGTGTTCGTGACGGTGGGTTTCGGGAAGGACCGATGAAAGCAAACACACATGTGGAGCCGGATTCTGCTGGTCTACCAGCCGCTGTTGTCCCAGGAGTCTTCGGCCGGTTTCGACGGGCTCTTCTTGTTCTTGGTGTCTCCAGCTTTCTCCCAGTCGTTGTCCCAGGTCTCCCAGCTATCTCCAGCACCATTCTTAGTGTCAGACTGCGCCTCTGAGCTCCGGCTCTTCTCTACAGAATTGCCGCTGGGAGACTCGGTACTGCCGAAGGTTTCCCAGAAGTCCTTCTTAGGGCCTTGAGTGCTGAAGGGATCCTGGTTCTGATAACCTTCTTCATAGGCAGAGCTGAAAATAAGATCAGCAAAAATCTTATGTAACATTATAAACATCTTTAGTGTCTTTACTTCGTTGAATAAAAGTGTAATTACCCATCATCAGCGGCCTCTTGTTTCCCACCGAAGAATGATGTCATGTCCTTCCAGCCTTTGGCACCTGCACCCTGAACCTGAACGAACACAGAGGAACTTAACAGCGCTGACCCGAAGACTTTTGATTACACAGAAACTACACAGTGTTTTAAGACCCTTTCACAACCAACAAATATCCAAATCACAAACACCCAGAAAAATATCAACGTTCAATAATGACGTAATACATTAATAACAGATAAATGGACTTTATGGATTTAATCTCACTTTATTTACCAGTGTTTGTATTGATTTAGGACTGTTTTATTAGTTTATTGCTGAAATGAGAGTCTGAAATTTGCTTCACAATCACTTTTTTATTCTCAGTGTGAACAGAGCAATGATTTTTTGTTTTGGTGTGAAAGGGCCTTTAGGTTATTCGGTTTTATCATCATATAACGGTAAATGTGAGATGATCCAAAGACCCCATGAAATGCCACGATGAGAATATTGGATATATTTTAGAGATGCACCAATCGATCGGCCAGGGATCAGAATCGGCTGATTTTCCTCATGATCGGCCCGGATCAGCGATCAGTCTCACTTCTTACTGATTCCGAGCAGATCCATTTTGTTACCAGCGGCACAGGCAATAACGTCAGCTGCGCGTTCTCGCTCGCTTCTCTGTCGCGGTGAAGTGACACAAACCCGCGCGGGCGCCTCCTCTCTCTCACTCGTCTCATTCGCTCCGGTTAAATAGCGCTTGTATTGCACATAATTTTAGTAATTTTCGCAGGTTTCTCTCACACCAAAAGCGCGCACACCACTGATCTATATTAGTGAAGCGAACAAACCACACTCAGTCTCAAACAGAGACAGAAATCAAACAGAGTCACAAGTACCAAAATGAGTGGCTTACTGCGTTTAAAAGGTCAAATACATACAGAAGTATGTCAAAATGCCCGTCTTGGTGATTATTCAGATAAACAGTCAGTTTTGGATCGTTAAACAACTGAGCAAGAGGACGCATTTGTGTAATACTGGGTCCGTTCATAACAAAAGACGAAAAAAAAAAAAAAAAAAAATCACTTTCTGCTCTTGACTGAATACATTTTATAACTTTAATTGCAAGAATGAATCTGTATTTAATATTTACAATAAAGACTACAGAAATTAAGGTGACCAATGTAAAATAACACTGGATGTGTTATTTCTGTAGTATTTCTTACCTGAATAAAAACCTACTTAACCTGAAAAACTTAAGTTTCATAGCTCTCTATTCTATTGCATTTATTTGTGCTGTTTGCAATTTTTTTATTTGTTCTTATAACTTTTTCCTTTTTTTTTTTTAAGAAAATAAAACTTTGTGTTGAAGAAAAGTAGATTTTTGTATTATAGTTCTTAGAAAGAAAATCGGAATCTGGGAAAATCGGAATCGGCAGATCACACCAACAACAAAAAAAAAAAATCGGAAATTGGAATCGTCCAAGAAAATTTCAATCGGTGCATCTCTAATATATTTCCTATAGAAACATTAAGTTTGGGCATACATTATGCAGAGTTTGTGCCATTTGTATTTGTTGTTTAATATCCAGATCGAGTTGCGCCACATCCCCATGAAGCCTGATGGGATGCTTAAATGGGTCATGAACTGAGAAATCAAATTTTTCCTTGAGGTTTGGGTATATAAGAGGTCATCATACTATAAGAATATCCTCTAAGTTTCAAAACTGAAAACCAATTGTAATGATTCATGTACAGTCAGATCTTCTTTGTCTGTGTCAGTAAATCAAACCTGTGATGACTTAAAGCTCAACTTCACATTGTTTCTCTTAGTAGGATGAAAATAATCTGCTATTTAAACTGTGATTAAATTATAAATAGAAAGCGTTCAAAGAACGCTCCCTTTACAATCGCTGGAGCTGTCAATCAAACAGCGCGAGTTTATCAGTGACTGCGTTCTGGACTCGTGCCAAAACTCCCGTTTTATTCAACGAATCTCTTATTTACAGTGTGTTTGCACTGCTAGTTATGATGAAAGCATTTGTTAGTGTGCAGAAACTGAGTTTCAATGACGAGATCACTGCTTTCATGAGCTCAACAACATGTTTGTGATCGGCTACATGTTCATCACTGCAACCTTTCATGCCACGATCTAAATATAATGCCATTATATACCTAAATATAAACACTTTACACGATTATTTATCCTTGAGAGCTGTAATAGTAAAAATGTGCTAAAAGCTTTCAAGAGAATTCCACATGTAAAACTAAAGCTATTTCATACTGCAAAGATGTCAGCCAATCACAGCAGTGGGCGTTTACAATGAAGTCTCACAGAAGACACGCCCCTTAAAACAGAGCGCTCAAATCAGAGGACTAAAATCAGGGTAGGAAAAATGCCTTTTATTTCTAAATTATGGCAAATTTTTGATGTTAAAAGCATATTAAGTGCACCCCAGGAAACATTATAAAACAATAAAATAATGCAGTTCATGACCCCTTTTAATGTCAGTGACAGGTGATATTATGGGGCGGATCGTCCTCATTCTACAGAGCATGTGATTGGACAAAAAACAGTTTAAGTTCAGCAGTATTTTGGTCTGTTATCCCAGCAGAGAGTGAGTGCTTATCTGCTAAAACTTCACGAGCACACAGAGCTGCTCTGGATTTCATGGGGTCTTCAATACAAGCATCCATGATTACTGATTCATTTGCATACACTTGATTACATGTTAATTCTAGATCATCATACTCACCACCGTAATCACAATGGCAGCAAAAAAAAGAGAAAGAAGAGTGAGTTGAGACACAGAAAGAGCACAAGGGTTTCTCTCACACGGCTCCTCTGATCCAGATCACCGACGCGCCGCTGAATCACAGCGCCGCGTCAGATGAGCATGAGCAGACGAGCCGCGCGAGAGTGACCGCAGCCTCGTACCTTAGTGGCCAGACCTGTGATGCTGACGGCCATTTCATCAAACAACTTCCCCTCCTTCACCTAGACGAGTCACAGCAGAAACGTGTGTGTGAACGTGATCGACACACTTCAGGCTCGGCTGCTCATTTGTATTTGTATCGGAGAACTAGATTCATGATCACTGCAGAGCTGAACCTCACATAAAAACATTTCACCACAAAATAATAATAATAATAAATGACTTTATATAAGATGAGAAGCCATTTTAGCTATTTTGTTTTGCTTGTCCCATTTTTAATTGACAATTTACAGCAAAATCTCAGAAATGAGCTCAAACTAACACTCCTGATTATATTTCAGGATCTGGAAAGAGGAGAAAGAATCAGTAACATACAGACACAGACATTCAAGTCCATGTGTCTCATCAGAGGAGTAGCTGTTGCATTACAACTAACAAATAAAAATGATGAAGAAAAAAAAGCATAATCTGCATAATCTGTTCTGCCTCACATTATTCCCATTTTCATAAAGCTGCATTAAAGAGGACCTCTTTTTTCCATGTTCATCGTTCTTTAGTGTGTAAAGAACACCTCCATTTTAGTCTTGAGATTTCTTCACAATATTCCTCATTTAAATAATTCATATGCAGAATAAAGGGGCGTGGCCTGGTTGAGTTAGTTAGTAATGTGTTGAAACTGGCGGTTATGGGAAGGGGCGGGACATTTCCCAAATGACCAATCACAACACACTGGTCTTGGTGGACTTTGTGAAAGGGCATTAATAGGTCCTCTTTAATTGAGTCTCTGGCACATCTTACCCCAGCTCACAGTGAGCTTTTTAAGGGATCTTTCACACTGGCGGTTTGGATTGAAACAGGACACGGTTTGCATTAAACACTGGTAAAGTGAAAGCTATTGTGCGGATGTGGGAGCACAGGGGTACCGAACCCCGAGATGACCTGTAGGAAGTGATCTGAGTTCAGTTGCACTGGAACTGTTGAACCAAACTCTGTGAAAAGAGAGCTTTTATTTTTTAACTACATTGTAGTCTCATTTTTGTGTCAATGATAATTGCATGTTGATATAGTCTTGACTTAGTCATGGAAAAAAGGTTGTCAACATGAACAACACTAATGAAACCTTTCACAAACGTGCCCAGTGTGAAAGCCCTACAAGAAAAACACTTGAAGAATTCATGACTAATGTTTTATACATTGGCAATTCCCCATCATATATGATAGACACCACTGTTCAAACATCTGGGGTAAGGGTTTTTTCTTCTTCTTTTTAAATAAATTAATACTTTTTTTTCCATCAAGACTGCATTAAATTGATCAAATGCGACAGTAAAGATGTTCATAATGTTACAAAGGATTCTATTTCAAATAAATGCTGTTCTTTGGAACTTTTTATTCAGTGAAGAATCCTGAAACATAAAATGTATCAATTTCCACAAAAATATGAACTGTTTTCAACACTGATAATAATCATAAATGTTTCTCGAGCAGCAAATCATCATATTAGAATGATTTCTGAAGGATCATGTGACACTGAAGACTGGAGTAATGATGCTGAAAATTCAGCTTTGATCACAGGAATAAATTACACTTTACTATATATTCACATAGAAAACAATTTTAAATTGTAATAATATTTCACTGTTTTTACTGTATATTTGATCAAATAAATGCAGCCTTGATGAGCAGAAGAGATTATTTATAAAAAAAAAATAAATAAATAAAACTTTTGAATGGTAGTGTATGTATTTTTAAACCAGGATGAATTTACTTGGATATTTTTGGACATTTTCCGTGCATGATGAAAATGTAATCTGACATGATGAAAATGCTTCTGACTGCGTCTTTCGTTCACAGCTATCATCCACTCAAACAACACTCACACTTAACTAGACTAGTGACATACTAGTGACAAACATGTTTACCTTCTCTTGTGTGGGCTTGATAACACTGTCATTTAAAGTCTGGCCCAATTCAGCAGCCTGAGAGAGAAACATAAGAGTGAACACACACTGACAAACACACACAATATGACATATATCATACAAACACACACATAAAACAAGATGAAAACATGAGAGAGTCACAGCACATGCATGACGGACCATGAGCCACTACATGTGTGAGGAGGAGCAATCTGTCACATGACCTGTAAACCGAATGCAATGGGAGTTTTTATTGGCCGAATGGAGTAAAGCGATGACATGCACACTGGAAATGAAATGATACAGTGTTCACACACACACTCACACACACACAGCATGCGATGAGTGTTTTACCGGCTCAGGCGGCGGTTTATAACCCCGTAACTTCATCCACAGCAGCGGCAGAGACAGAATAAAGCAGCGATATAAACTACAGACAGCAGCGGTTACTGCTAGAAGAAACGGTCAGTGTCGCTTTCAATTACAAATCACAGCTTCAGCGTTGTTCATGTTTAATACTGTTGAGCTGCTGCTTTAAAGCAATCTATTCTAGATACACGACTGGAGAGCTGCAAACATCCACATCTCTATCATCTGATGCTTTCTGAACTGCTGTTTTCTCACTGCTGGCATTTTTGATGTGTTTATTTTGTTATTGAGAGGAAAGCGTGCAGCACGTATTCACACATTCATCTGGACGCCGTCTGGATGTTGGTTAACAGTATATCGCTGCACAGGGACTTCAAACTTCATTTTAAACACAAGTGAGGAAAGGAAAAGGACTTTGCCGTGAGCATGTCGGGCTCTTACAGGAATAGTTCACCCAAAAATGAACATTTCCTGATTATTTATTCACCCCAAGGTCATCCGAGAGATGACCTACAAGATGGTAGGAGAGCTACAAATAATGTTTAGTGAGGTTTTTTTTCACAAATCAACTGAAAACAGCATAGATTAAAAGATCGATCTTGGGATTTAAGAACTGATATCGTTGGTTAAAATGAAGATGGATTAAAACAGGGCTGCCACTTAACAGTCGACAAGATGAGGCTTGGTTTAACACATTTTACTTAGTCGGTTGATTGCAGAAAAAAACCTTGATAAATGTGCACTACTATTAAACAAGTGTTTCTGTGGACTTTGGAAGCTAAATTAGCATGACGTTGAACAATGTGCATTTCTCTCTATAGGCGCATCCACTATACTGTGTGAGAGTCAGCGTCGTCAACTTCATCTTTGACAAAGACTCAAAAAAACACTAGTTTATTAATAAATCATTAAAATGTTCAGACAGTTTCTGTTTTTTTCTGGACACATTCATAATCATTACTTTTACCAGCGTGCTGCGGCCAGATTTATGCATGCGATTACAGTGTTTAATTTGTGTTTTAAAGGCTCATTATTACGGTTTAGTGATTCTCTGTTATGTAGAACAATGTTAGCAATGTTACATATTCTTTCTCCGCCCTGAAACTCAAACTATTTTCCAAATCTACAAATCTCAACAACATGACACGCACCTTCAGAGTTGCTTGGCTGGCCAATTTTGTGGTCTGTGAAGGAGAAAAGATGAAAGAAGAAAAAATAAAAATTCTCTTAGAATCACAATCTCATCAGTTACTATGCAGTGGATCTCACACACACAATCACAGAAATCAATTTATGAATTATGGTTCTATAGTGAAGTTATTATAGTGTATTGTGATTATGTACAGACTTTGCTGAAGTATTTTAGAAGTTATTTATGCAGCAAAATCTCAACTGCTTGATCGTTTATATTGTCGCTAAATGCAACAGGGCTAACAACGCATTTGACTTTATTCTCTTTTAAACCACTAGATGGCACTAAAATTCAGCTCAGCACTTTTCCTAACAACCGCTTTTCAAGATGGGCGATCACAGACAGCAGTGCAAAGTTGATTATGTGCTAATTTGATCTAATAAGATTGATCTAATGTAGATTTATGTAGCAAATGAGAATCAATAAAATTATTGACAATATTTTGAGACAAAGGACTTGATTTTCAGTTTTGTAAATAATTAAAGCAACAGTTTTCCAAAAAAGAAGAATATGTAAAAGTATGGTATTTGGGGTAAAAGGCACAATAATAAACAGTTGAGTATTCTATTTGTTCACATGACATGGTTAGATTCAGATGGAAAATATATTAAGTTGAGTGTCCACCTCAGAGATAATCACCATACTTATAATGAAACCATCATATTTAAAAAATAATTACAGATATTTAAAATAAGTATTAATATATAACATGTAATAAAATATAATTTATTGTTACTACTGTAAATCTATATTAAATATTATGGGATCTCCTTCAATGCTTTCAGAATCTTTACTCTTTAAAATAATTTTGTTTTAGTATTTACTGAACAAAGATGAATTCTTTTATTTATCAAAATAAACAGAAAATAGTACAACCTTTGCTAAAGTGATTGTTTTGAACGAGTATTAACTTAAACATTATTAAAAACATTATTTTAGCTTATTTTGCTCCCCTTGCCACCTCATACATTCATATGATTTTTAAACAAAATAAACCACTTTTATGATTTATTTTCACACAAAATCTGTTGCTCCATCAATGTTCCATAAAAGCAATGCAATCATACACTGTGGGAGTCGTGAAAAGCACATGTTTCTTAAGGTGTGCCTTTAGCCCTGTTATACCTCATTACTATAAAGGCATGAAAAACATGATAAATGCTGCTTTGAAACATGCGTGTGGTGAAAAGCACAAATTAGTCTTGGCTTGTCAGTGAATAAAGTGCAGTCTGAAGGGTGTTTGACAGACTGTATCACCAGCTCCAGTGTCTTACTGCTTTATTGAGCATGAACATATTCAGGACACAAATGTTCTGATCTAGCGACTCAGACTGGCTGGTGTCGTCCTTCACTAGTAGGTCTAGTGGTGTGATGTGAACTAGGTTAACAGTGGGTCTGTGTGTGTGTGTGTGTGCAGTGATGTACTTACACTGTCTTTAGCGACAGACGCAAACTTGCTGGCTCCAACAGTGAAAGAGCTCCAGCCCTGAAATAGAGACGACATTAATGACGCGTGACGGACAGAGAGTTAGTATAACAGAGCCGTCACTGCGGTCTTACCGTGTAGATGGAGGACATGGCGTTATTGATGAAGTCTTCGTCTTTCTTGGGCGGGTTGGGAGTGTTTCCAAAGCCAACATATCGATTCTCCTGTGCGCCAGACGCTCCAGCACTAAAACAACACAAAACAAATATATATGGTGTGTTGAAACTGGCATTTATGGTAAGGGGTGGGACATTTCCCAAAAACACTGCTCAGGCCAACCAATCAGAGCACATTATGCTTTTCAGAAGGAGGGGCTTCATAGAGACAGGAACTAAACAGAGCGTTACTGACAGACTGGGAAGAGAGGAGCTGAACAATGGAGAATATGAGAAAAATAATCAACATTCAAGCAGGAAAACCTGCTCTAGTAGAGCACAAAAACAACATCAAGACTTTGTAAAAGAGCATAATAGGTCCTCTTTAATCATCTGACATCTGAAGATATCAATCAGTGACGGAGTGAAACTCACTTCTGGTAAGAGTTGACATCGTCAGACAGCCAGTCCTCAAACGCTTTATCAGAGTGACCGTGATTCTGACCCGCAGCGGCACTGGACCTGCAACGACACCATCATCATCATCATCATCATCATCACCAACAACATCATCACTCATCATCTGCTCGATCAGAGGCGTGTCGTACCGGTGTGCGGAGCTCAGGCTGCTCTTGGCCTGCGGAGGCGTCCAGTTCCTGGCAGACGAGTCCTCAATGCTCCACTCCTTCCCTTCGGCCAGAGTCGCCACCTTCAACACACACACACACACACACACACACACACACACACACACACACACATCACACCTTCAACTTCAGCACATACAATCAGACTTAAATAATTACTGCAAAATGATAAGTTTCAACACACTTCCATCTGATCTTGCTGCTTGTACTCAGAGTCAGATGTTCTGCAACAACTATTAAAAAAACTGATTATAAATCGATAATGAACATAATCTACAATGCATTAGATTACTGATTGAACGCACTCTGGAAAACATCTGGCAGTCGAGTCATTTAACAGCAGGAATAACAGATTGCTATGGAACAAAACACATCTGGAAACAGCACAGACACAGACTGAGCTGCTGCAGGAAATCTGTATGTTTAGATGCTTTGATAGACGCGTTTGATGTGTTTGAGGCGCGCTTTCCTCAACGCTTAAATCACAGTTTACAGTTCCTGCTCGCACAGATAAGTTGTTTCCTTATGGGTGCATGTTTGAAAGTCATGAGAGTTTGCATTAAAGGGATAGTTCACCCAAAGATGAAAATTATCCCATGATTTTCTCATTCTCAAGCCATCCTAGGTGTATATGACTATCTTCTTTCAGACGAACACAATCTGAGTTATGATCGAGGGAACAAAAAAAGCCTTTATTATAAAACTACATCTTAAAAAATGACACCTGAATGATATCACACTGAAGCCTCATTGGACCAGCAGTTTGGAAAATGGATGGATTGATGATTCAGATGCAGGCGCCATCTTCTGGTCAGACGCAGGGAATTCATTCAATGCACGACTCTCACAGTGCATTATGGGTATTCTCTAACCGTTGAGCATACATCAGTTGTACACTCATCATTGCGGTGGATTATGGTATTGAATGAGGGCACTCGATAACGTCCACTTTGATTTTGATTAAAAATGGCTGTTCCCTCAAATAGTGGCATATTAAAGCGTGTAGGGGGCGATTTCAGACACAGCCCAGAAAGAGCAGGATGATCATCAAACATTAAACAGCATATAAATCAAATCTGACTAACATTACCAAATGAAATATCGAATGCATGAAGAGGAAACGACTAGAATGACAAAATATTTTGGGGGCCATGAAAGTTGTGTGAATATAACCAAAAATGCTGGAAACTAAAAATAAGAGTTGGATAATTAGGGTTTTGGTAACGCTTTAGTATAGGGAACATATATAAACTATTAAAGGGTTAGTTCACCCAAAATTTAAAATGTCATTAATTACTCTCCCTCATGTCGTTCCACACCTGTAAGACCTTCGTTCATCTTCAGAACACAAATTAAGATATTTTTGATAAAATCCTAATGGCTCAGTGAGGCCTCTTTTGACAGCAAGATAATTTACACTTTCAATGCCCAGAAAGCTTACTAAAGACATATTTAAAACAGTCATGTGACTACAGTGGTTCAACCTTAATGTTATGAAGTGACGAGAATACTTTTTGTGTGCCAAAGGAAAAACTAATGACTTTATTCAACAATATCTAGTGATGGGCAATTTCAAAACACTGCTTCATGAAGCTTCATGAATCTTTTGTTTCGAATCAGTGGTTCGATTCTCCTATCAGGGACTAAACTGCTGAAATCACGTGACTTTGGCGCTCTGAACCACAGATTGAATTTGTAACGCTCCGAAGCAGTGTTTTGAAATCGCCCATCACTAGATATTGTTGAATAAAGTCGTTAAGTTTGTTTTTTTTGGCGCACAAAAAGTATTCTCGTCTCTTCATAACATTAAGGTTGATCCACTGCAGTCACATGACTGTTTTAACGATGTCTTTAGTACCTTTCTGGACCTTGAAAGTGTTGATTTTATTGCTGTCAATGCAGGCCTCACTGAGCCATCAGATTTCATCAAAAATATCTTAATTTGAGTTCTGAAGATGAACGAAGGTCTTACGGGTGTGAAACAACATGAGGGTGAGTAATTAATGAGAGAGTTTTCATTTTTGGGTGAACTAACCCTTTAACTATGACTTTTCCCTCAATAAACCTCCTAATTTACTGCTTATTAAAGGTGCCATAGAATTGAAAATTGAATTTATCTTGGCATAGTTAAATAACAAGAGTTCAGTACATGGAAATGACATACAGTGAGTCTCAAACTCCATTGTTTCCTCCTTCTTATATAAATCTCATTTGTTTAAAAGACCTCCGAAGAACAGGCGAATCTCAACATAACACTGACTGTTACGTAACAGTCGGGATCATTAATATGTACAGCCCCAATATTTGCATATGCCAGCCCATGTTCAAGGCATTACACAAGGGCAGCCAGTATTAACGTCTGGATCTGTGCACAGCTAAATCATCAGACTAGGTAAGCAAGCAAGAACAATAGCGAAAAATGGCAGATGGAGCAATAATAACTGACGTGATCCATGATATCATGATATTTTTAGTGATATTTGTAAATTGTCTTTCTAAATGTTTCGTTAGCATGTTGCTAATGTACTGTTAAATGTGGTTAAAGTTACCATCGTTTATTACTGTATTCACGGAGACAAGAGCCGTCGCTATTTTCATTATTTAAACACTTGCAGTCTGTATAATTCATAAACACGACTTCATTCTTTATAAATCTCTCCAACAGTGTGTAATGTTAGCTTTAGCCACAGAGCACTATCAAACTCATTCAGAATCAAATGTAAACATCCAAATAAATACCATACTTACGCGATTAGACATGTTGCATGACGAACACTTTGTAAAGATCCATTTTGAGGGTTATATTAGCTGAAACTTTGTTTATGCAACGTGTTATAGAGTTGAGAGCTGGGGGGAGTGCAAGCATTTAAAGGTTGAAGCACACTGAATCGGCGCATATTTAATGATGCCCCAAAATAGGCAGTTAAAAAACTGAATAAAAAGAAAACCATGGGGTATTTTGAGCTGAAACTTCACAGACACATTCAGGGGACACCTTAGACTTTTATTACATCTTGTGAAAAAGCATTCTATGGCACCTTAAATAATTAGTAAGGCAGTTTTGTAGCATTTAAGTTTAGGTATTGGGTAGGATGTAGAATAAGGTCATGCAGAATAAGGCATTAATATGTGCTTAATAAATCACTAATAAACAGCAAATATTCTAGTAATATGCATGCTAATAAGCAACTAGTTAAAAGACCCTAAAATAAAGTGTTAACGGGGTTTTTCAAGAAATAATAATCAGATTAATCAATAGTTATTGGTGGCGTGACTCACCTTATCTCTGAACAGCGCCGCAGCTTTGCTGTTGTATTTCTCCTGCAGGTTCCAGGTGGGATCATAGTCGTCCTGCAGCTCCAGAAACATCCGGAACTTCCTGTTTCCGCCCATCTTCATCTTCTCCAGCTCCAGGTCCTTCCACTTATCCATCGAAACAGATCGTACAAAGCTACGAGGAGAAAGACAGAGATCACCAATGAACGAATGAACCATTTTCAGGTGCGCTTCAAAATCTGAATGAGTCTGACCTGAGGTGGACGCCGAGGCCTCTGTGTTTGCCCGAGCACTCCAGACAGATCCAGATCCCGTACGTCACGCTGACCCACTGCGGGTTAAACGCGCCGCACTCGAAACACACCTGACAACACAAACATCACACGCTTTAAAACACGGCACAGGAGAGAGGACCGGCGGCGCTGACGGAGACTCACATTGTTCTCGTCTTCAGTCCGGACCTCCTTCAGCACGCGTCTGGTTCTGGGACTCGCCATCTGCCCTGAAACACGCAGTGACATCATCAGCACAGCATCATGACATCATGCCTTCATCACATGTTCAAATGTCATGGTTTGACGTACAGATATCACAGAAACTGAACAATCAGTCATACTTAAAGGGTTAGGTCACCCAAAAATTAAATTTCTGTCATTAATTACTTACACCCGTAAGACCTTCATTCATCTTCAAAACACAAATTAAGATATTTTTGATGAAATCTGAGAGGTTTATGACTCTTTCAAGGTCCAGAAAGGTACTAAAGACATCGTTAAAACAGTCATGTGACTGCAGTGGATCAACCTTAATGTTATGAAGAGACGAGAATACTTTTTGTGTGCAAAAACAAAACAAAAATAATGACTTTATTCAACAATCTCTTCTCTGTCATTATCTTACGCAGGTGACGCAGTAACACAGTGAAGCTTCCGTGTTTACGTCCGAATGCCGGCTCAGTATTGGCCAAAGCTGATCACGTGATTAGCACGACACATGCGTGTGATTCTGAGGCAGGAGCCGGCCAATAATGAGTCAGCGTTCGGACGATGAACCTGGAAGCGCTGGACGTAAACAACGGATGAGATTGACATATTCAAAAGAAATATTGTTGAATAAAGTAGTTATTTTTGTTTTGTTTTTGCGCACAAAAAGTATTCTCGTCTCTTCATAACATTAAGGTTGATCCACTGCAGTCACATGACGATGTCTTTAGTACCTTTCTGGACCTTGAATGTGTTGATTATATTGCTGTCTATGGACGAGTCCTCTCAGATTTCATCAAAAATATCTTAACTTGTGTTCTGAAGATGAATAAAGGTCTTACAGGTGTGGAACGACATGAGGGCGAGTAATTATTTTTTGGGTGAACTAACACTTTAATATCAGACACTCGTCTCCAAACAAACAAAATATTAAATATCACATGTGTGAAGAAACAAAGAATAATCATCACATTTGAGTTATAACGCACACTTTCCTCTCAGGGTATAATTTAAAGTTTATGTGTGTATATAGTACAAATAAAACAATAATCTGTGGAATCAGCCTTAGAAAGACAAAAACCCAAAACGTTTTAAATGTAATTTCCACCATGTTACTAATCAAATGATTTGAGATGTGCTGGAAATGTTATAGTGTATGTATAAATGTATAAATATAATAAAGTGCCACAGATGAGGAAGATTCATCTTCAGTCATATTCAGTGATGATGGATCACAAAGACACTATGATTGTACTGAGTGATATTTACTTAAAGTATATATTATTATATTGAGGTAAAAACTACAGATGAGATGGCCAATCATCACAGCTGTGATCATAACATGAATCAGAGAAGTGATGAAGATGAAGGAGGAACTGGTTACTCTCGACTGTGTGTCTGACATTTGATTATTACAGCAGCTCTTTCACCGATCGTGACATTACTGTGATGATTTTACCTGCTTGTGTTTGTCTTCAGCTCTGATGATGGTGATGATGATGAAGATGATGGTTTCTCTCAGCAGATCTCATTCACTCATGAACGGTCACGTGAAGCGGTTTCCCCCGGACTCGCAGAGCTTCGATCAGCCGCTGATCTCTGGCGTTTATCGCGTTAATCGCCGGTGGATGTGACTCTCCTGACCATTGATCACTGCTGCGCTGGCAGACAGCGGCATTCTGGGACATCCGCGCTACGTCACGCTGCGTCATCGGCGTACGTCTTGAGTCGTGACGCGAGCGTGCGTGCGTCAGCGCCCCCTGCCGGAAGAGAAGCGGAGCAACGAGTCAGACGAGAATGTCCTGCAGAACGGGGCGGGGCTACCCGTGTCGCTCCGCCCACAACCTGTCTCAGTGGGCAAGTGATGACGTCAGTGCCTTGAGTGAATAGTTTTATTTTAAGACTTTAATTTGTATGTCACAATCAGTCGAAATATAACACATATAACACATATAACAAACAAACAAAAAATAAATAAATTAAAAAATAATTAAAAAAAACAAATAACAATATATATCAATATAAAATATTATGAAGGCAAAAGGCACTAAACAAGACCAATAACCTTGATTTTTTAACCCATTAAACACAGTATACACCATTTCCCCATGGTATATGTACTTACAAATCATTTGCCCACCGGCAACTATAGTTGCCACTTGGACTTTTGACAAAGTATACAAAAAACTATAGATCTCTTGTAAGATTTGTTTTGTTTGGATGATTCTAGAGACCCTCATGATTATGTAGATTTATAAATGTCAACAAAAAATGCTTCATATTAACATGAAAATTACTTTTCTTTGGGAGGGTTTGCCTTCGCTATGCTTCCTGGAAGTAGGGGTAGGAAGATGACAGCCTTGCATGTCACAGAAAGGAAGTGAATACCTTTTTTTTTGTTCTTGAAATCCTGTATTTGGTTGTTTTCTTGCATGTCATTGAGACATAAAACATGGAAAACATCTAGAAAAATACTTACAAAAGGAAAATGACAACTATACTCTGTGGCAACTATAGTTGCCGGTGGGCTAAAATTTTGAAAACCCCAGGGGAAACCCAAAACCCTGTGAGAAGAGCAGTGAAATAAATAAATACATTAAAAAAAAAAAAAAAAAAAAACCTTTGATTACTTATTACATGTATTTAAATAAATGATAAATGAATACATTCAATAAATAAATTAAAATAACATTTTATTTAAAAAACTGTTTGACTAAAAATAAATTAATAAATTAAAATAATAAAATAAAAATAGTTAAATAAGTTAAATACATTTGATAAAACTGATAAAACTAAATAAATATATAAACAAATAATCTTGATTTAAATAAAATGGCAGTATAAAATGTAAAATAAATAAGATTAAAATAAGTAAATAAATAAATAGATTAAAATAAATTATATTTGATTTAATTAAATAATAAATTAATGCATTAATGCATTTAATTAATGAAAATAATAATAAAAATAATAAAATAAATTAAATACATTTGATAAATCTAAATAAATAAATTTGTTTTAAATAAATAAATACAGTGTAAAATAAATAAATGAATAAAAGATAAATAAATTCATTAATTAAAATAAATTAAATTAAAATAAATAATAAATTCAAAATCAGAATAATTTGTTTAAAAATAAATAAAACTCATCTAACTTGCATCTAATAAGAGTACAGTGAATAGAAAAAACAATGATAAAATGTAATAAAACATATTTTACACATTTACAATATTCTTTTTCATAGTATTAATTGGGTTTTTCATACATGGAAATATAGGCTATAACTGCCATTTAAAATTTAGTCTTTAGTTAAGGAGAAAAATCTGAGCACAGTGTGTGATGTTATTGAGATCTTGTCTGAATCTTTAAAAGAGACCATTGTGAGAATGTGAGAGTTTTTGTCTTAGGAGACAAGTGCAAAAAGCAGGATACTCAAGCAAAAGTCTCTTTAGCGTTTGATGTTAAAGTAATCTCATTTATGTCTAGGAGAAACATTTGAGCTGTTAAAGTTTCTCATTCATACACACCATTTCAATCCAGCACAATACATGTATTCTCATATTTGAAGTTTAGTGTAGACATTGTTTTGTTGCACAATGATTTAACATTGACCTGCATGCATGCAAAATGGGTTGTAAAAAAACTTTGCATGTTAAACAAACAAAAAAAATAGGTTATGCAAATAATAAAAAAGGTTATAAAAATAAAATTAAAGACATCTGGGGCTGGTTGCAAAAACTTCTTAGACTAGTCTTAAAATGAGTCAAAATTAGATTTTTTTTTTTAATTCAAGTCTGAGAATAACTTTTGAAAAACTGTTACATATAAATCTGTTTAATTAGAATTGGAAAAGTAAGACTAATTGTGCTTTGGTTAACTGCTAGTCAAACTAGTTCTTATGTTAATATACAGCTAAGTTTAAGCAACTGGCACCAAAAGACAAAACACTCGTTTCTCATTTTGGACTCCTTTCTCTCAGAACTTTCTCATGTCTCACAGAGTAGAAATACTACTGAGACATATATGAGAATCACAACTAAGTTTCATGAGCTTAGAAAGAGCAACATCTGAGCAATAAAATATTTCTATAATGGAGTCTTGAAAGAGACTGCAGAAAGACAATAAAGAGATGTTCTATGTTTCTTCCACCACATTCTCAGTTTTGACACTTTTTCTCTCAGTTATTTCTCATGTCTCATTTCTGTCTACTCTTATTTCCCCTAAAGAATTTTAGGAGAAACATCTGAAACTTGATAATAAAATGAGGGATATATGAGAATCACAACTAAGTCTCATGAGCTTAGGAAAAGCAACCACTGAGCAATACATATTTCTTCTGGCATTGTGTTTAATTTTTTTTTTTAAAGTTTCTTTTTTCCCCCTTTTTTTTAATTTCCCAAATAGTAGCAGTTCTACACAAACTTGCTATTTTTACTTGTTTCAAAACATGCTGGATATAACCTGATATTCATTTTCACTTAAATGTAATGCTTTAACAGTTGTTGATATATATTATAGCCTATATATTCTCTATAACTCCTGAGATCTAAAATGTCAGTGCATTCCCATTGTGACTTACTTATGACTGCCAAATTAAATTATTAAACAGAACAATAAAATAACCAGTTGATGCTGGTAATTTTCTGTTCAGAAAGATTAAACTTGAATTTCATTTTTGTTTATATTCCGCTTAGAATTTCATTAGTTTTCGGTTTTTGTTTTCATTCCTTGAAGCGGTTCAGAGCTCTGATCACCTGATGTCTTAGAAGTAATAAATTACAAAACTCCATTTAAACTTATCTTTATATTTCTTTTGGCCCTGTTTAAAGGGGACCTATTATAGGGGAATTTAAAGACCCAAAAGACCAGATATGATGAATGAAGACACAGAGTCATTCAAATAATTTAATATTTAGAAAGATAAATGTTAATAACTCAAAAGATATGTATTGAAGTGGCAGTGGATTCCAGAATCCACTCTTCACTATAATTCCCCTTTAACAAGATGTAATATCAGTCTCTGGTGTCTCCAGAATGTGTCTGTGAAGTTTCAGCTCAAAATCCCCCACAGATCATTTATTATAGCTTGTCAATTTTGCCCCTATTTGGGTGTGAGCAAAAACACGCCGTTTTTGTGTGTGTCCCTTTAAATGCAAATGAGCTGCTGCTCCCGGCCCCTTTCCAGAAGAGGGCGGAGCTTTAACAGCTCAACAACAACAAAGCTGGAGAATCTCACGCAGCCAAAATGAGGATTGTCAGTAACGGTGTTCAGCCTTACATTGTTCAAACCGGAGTCGACACTGATGGAGAGACTCAGGAAGAAGTTACAACTTTTAGACGTTTCTGAATGGTTAGTGGATAAATTGAAGCGTGAACCAATGTACAAACAAAAAAGTGGAGGGAAACCAGCAATGTTTTCTTTAATTCATTAATTCCAAATTTGAGATGCTTAGATTTTTTTTTTTTTTTTTTTACTGAAGACTGTCCAAACCAGACACTAAGGATATTTGTCTAATTTGAATATTTGAAAGTTTGTGTTTAATTTGGAACTACAAAATCAAGAGGCATGAGGTCAATATTATAATGTTGATATTATTTAAATAAAAATTGTCATTTTTTTTAGATGTTAGAATACAACGTATGTTTAGAGTTCAAAAGCATTTATTAAAGATGTATTTATAAAGATTTTTTGCTGTGAGAGTTAGTGAGAGATAGTGAGAGTTCTCTATCAAGAGAATCCAGAACGTTCCCTCTAATGTCCCTCTAATGTCAAATTCCATCAAGTCTTGAATCACATGGCCATACACACGACAGAGCATCATCTCTGGCCCACTTTCATCCTCTGATAACATGGAAACAACCTCACAGCATTCCAGATCACTGAGAGCAAAAATGTTGTCTTTTTTTTATTGCCGTTTCTTTTTTCTGTCCATCTCACCAAGAAGTTTTACCATCTGTGATAGAGGACTCTGGCTAGAACTTACCAAGTTCAGGTAATGCAAATAGCTCTCAAAACAGAAAGCACTACATTCATCAAGGTTGCCAAAGTTTTGTGCATTGGATGCAAGGTGCACCATAGAATATACGCTGTACACTGAGAACTCACTGCCGCACAGAGCTCTCCATTGCTCCACAAAGACTGTCAGCAATTCACCAGCATATGAACTGTAGTCCTTGGTAAGCCGTAAACTGCTTGACCCTGGTAAAATGGTGATTCCCATGAAAGGAGGTGCTGCTCCTCCTGAGTCTTCTTCTCAGAATAAAAACATTTGAAGATTTTGAAAGCTTCTTTCAGTGCTTGAAAGAGATGCCATAATAATTTATCATGGCTTTACTGTAGTTAGAGTAAATATGTGTGACTGCTGTAAAATTGTTCTTAAATGATATGATTAATGTCATATTTGATAATGTCAGAAACTCTCCTGAAGGAATCGATTATATTTCACATGCAGCTGATGATTCATACAACATTCAGACATTTCAAATATTCATCATCAATTAAAATCTGATCTCAAGTTCATTGTTTCATTGTGTTTTATTACCTGTGCACAAACAATAGAGAAAAATCACATGAATGATGACAATGACACTACAATATAAACTGATTTCCATCAGTACAAGCAGAGGTTGAGAAAAGCACAGATACACACGTCACTTATCATGACTCTCTCTCACACACACACACACACACACACACACACACAGATCTTAGTGTCTATACCAGGATTTATCACACATTTATTCTGACATGATATTTCAGTGACACAGTATTAATGTAATAAAGAGACTCTATAAAATCTCACTGTTAAGATGGATGAGTCTACTGCACACTGTCGACACAGGGAACTGAACTAACACAAAATAGAATTCTGCATGTACGCAATTATGCAGGAAATATTAAGCATGAACATATATCTGGGATTATTAGCTGAAATTGATTCAAATATGCATTGAATACATACAATCCCCTAATACTAAATTGCACTATATAATATAAAAAAACATTTTTTTACCATGCTTGGAGCGACAGTATAAATGCTTGGAAATAAAGCTTTGTGTCTTTAAATCCATATGCAGTCAGCATAATTTCTCTGAATAAGTTGTGAAATATGTGTAGGATGTTTGCATTGTAAGAATGTATAGACTTCAGATATAAAAAAACGCTGACTTGTTAGGTAATCTTTTCTCATTAAAATCAGATGATTTCCTATAAATTCAATTAAGGCTGGATGATTAATCGAAAAGTAATCGATACTGAAATTCAGAACCTCAAACGGACGTAATTTTCCCATGTCGGTTATTTTGTTTTTTTAATCCTGTTAATACTTCCCCCTTAAAAACATACTACCACATGTGTAGCCACGTCCAGTCAGTGGCATGAAAGCAACACGGAATTGAACATGTCGCAGAGTCAAGACACACAGAGATGGCGCGAGAGCGGTGAGCTTTGCGTCTTCACTAAACTTTGTCAGTTGTATTTCTTTTAAGGTTTGCCAGTTTAGATATTCAAGTGATTAGACGAACGGATGTGTATCATTATATCGAGCTACCGTGCTCACGCAGCAGCATTGTGGCACAAACACTCATACAAACAGTAGCTGCATAAAAAGTGAAGATTGCGCACCGAGAGGAACGCAGAAACTAGTTGTCAGTGCTGTCCTGAAGTAGCTAGAAATTCAAAACTTATTATAGCATATATTTTTCTACTTTTGAAGTAACTATTTACAACCCACAGTTTCACAATTAATAGAGAGACGGTATGACTAATTCACACACGCAATACATACTCTCATTACATACTGGTACTGGTACTAATTTATCTTTATCTGATTTACAACGAGCAGAAATCTGTAAGAAATGTTACGAACCATAGATAAAATAACTGCTGAAAGTGAGCTGTTATGTCAGATCACTCTTTCAGTAGGAAAAAATATCCCACCTTTAATAGCCAAGCATATTTACAGTACAAACCTTGTCAGTGAACTATGAGGGCAAAAAAACGCCCAGAAACAAAATAATCGTTCATTAATCGTAATCGAGGTAAAATGTTCAATTAATCAAGGCCCTAAATTCAATAGAATGTGAGGGAATACCAATATGGCGGTGTGGCAGCTTCACTTTTTATGACATCATGAGCGATCCAGTCATTTATGTAGATCAGTGGTAGAATCTCTCTACAGTCTGTTCTGATTCATCAACACAGTTTCACTGATGATCCAATAAAAACACTAAACCCAGGATAGAGCGGCTGAGTGAATGTGGTCTGGACTGTGTGGATGAGGATCATTGTGTTTCTGGAGACGCTGTAGAAGGACAGAGTTCCTGCACTCTGATCCACATACACTCCTATTCTCCTGCTGATGGACTCTACAGGGAGTTCAGTCTCTATGTTATCGTGTTTGAATGAAAATCTGGAGGAAGAGCAGATCAAACTCCAGGAGTGATCATTATGTCCAAACAAACAATCATCACCCCGTCCCTTCCTGCTTATGCTCATATATGACACTGATATACACACATCTCCACTCCACTCAATCTCCCAGTAACAGCGTCCACACACACTCTCTCCACACAACACCTGATACACATCAAATCTGTCTGGATGATCAGGATATGGCTGAAGCTCTTTGAGAGTGTAAGTAATCAGTGTGTTACTCTCAGACAGACGGAGTCGTTTATTCACTGTGTTCAGATCCAGAGTGAACTGAAGGGAATCTGATGGAGATAAAAACACATCACAATCTTTTAAAGTACACTTTAAAAAATATTTTTGCTGCTTGTTAAATGTGCTTAATTAACATTAGATAAAACCACACAATTACTGAATATTTTGTCTTAATTTTATTGTGTAAAATCCACTTAAATATGTTAATAAATATGTACTTAATCCATGAAAAGATAGAAAAGGCAAAGCCTATCATTGTATTTCACGGAAGTCTGTAATTTTTTTATCAGTGTTTTGTCATCAAAGTGCAGTACATCATTTGTGTGTTCAGAAAGTCTTTCATCCATCAAACATCACTGATCTTCATCGTTTATCATTAATGTGATGCCATTCTCAGACAGGGCTATTTATAGCAGCCTGGTTGAATGACAGAAATCTGCTGTCTCACTGATGTCTGTGAATGTCTTCCTTTTTAAATTATTTTCCCTTCACTGACTCCATAATATATAAAATATACAAAATAATATATATAGAGATGGCCGATTTCAAAACACTGCTTCATGAAGCAGTTCACTATCACTATATAAGTCTTTTTTTTTTCTTTTTTTTTTGGCACACCTAAAATATTCTCATTGCTTTATAATATTAATATTGAACCACTGTACTCACATGAACTGATTTAAAGTCGGCGTGAAATCAAAATTGACCCTATTTACTTTATTAGCGCATGTTACTAGTCTTGTGGTGAACAATTAATCAGTGCAAGTTAATACAAAGAAAAAGCGCTAAAGTAAAACCCTGCCCTCTATTCAATATTCCGTTTCACTTGAAAATACGTCACACCTCTGGAGAAAAGTCGTTTGCAACTTCCGGTTCACTGGGACTTTAAATAAGTTTTTAGTACATTTATGGATCTTGAGAGAGGAAATCCCAGGAGAAAAAAAAGTACATTTCTATAATGTGCTTAAAGTGCTCTATTTTCGCGCACTAATTTTGTACTAAATATATTAAAAATTCCTCTTTAGTACTTTTTAAGATAATCTTAAGAACATCTAAGTGTACTCAACTGTGCTATTTTGAGACACCATGAAATATGAACTAAAATTTGCTTTTAATATACAGTACTATCTCTGTATTTAAAAAAATGTATTTAGATACTACTTACTTATAGTACATTTGAACCCATAGTGTACTACAAGTGGTAAGTAAATACATTTTAAATACATGTCCAAAGTATACATTTTAGTATAAAATAGTACAAAATAGTGCAGCAGCTCCCTTTCAGTTGGTCACGTTCGACGTACATCAGAAGTGAACCGACGAATTGGGATATCGCATTAGAGCCCTATCACCTTAGAGTCTCTACTAAACAGGCCAATGCACATTGGTGTGCAAGATTTGCATCTCACGCTCTGCCCTAAATACAGAAGAGGATGCAATCACATGCTCCGGAGCTGAGCAGACTGTTAATTCCTGCTGCAATAGATCTCCTACACAAGTATGTGTGTACTAAAGAGCATGTTTTCAGAGGAAAGGCCTTTTGGTGGGTGTGTGTACGACACGCTACAGCGGTGGCCAGTGAGCTCACAAGCTCTCAACTGCTGTTTTTTTTTTGCCCATTCTTCCCGGAGGTGCATGAAGAGGTGACTAAGGTGATGGTGTGCTCCATTGGTCTGGCGATGGCCACCTATGGCTCATCCTGGCGGACTTGAGGGAGACCCATAAATATCGGTTCCTGGACTCCTCCATCTCCCACGTTGGCCTATTCGGCGACCCGGTCAAGAGCTACGGCCTGCAGTTCTCGGCACCACAGAAACAAATGGAGGCTATAGAGCACATCCTGCCCCGTCGGGCACCTGCTGCCTCCACTCATCTGCCGGAAGAAGCACAGAAATGCATTTTCGAATGCATCTGTCCCCAAGATTAGTTCACAGCAATTGACTTGAACGACGCATACTTTCATGTCTCGATTCTAACTCAACACAGGCCGTTTCTATGGTTTGCGCTCAAGGGGCGGGCACATCAGTACAAGGTCCTACCCTTCGTGCTGGCCCTGTCGCCCCATGTTTTCACGAAGGTTGCGGAGGCAGCCATTGTTCCCCTGAGAGAACATGATATTTGCATCCTCAACAACCTTGATGACTGGCTCATTCTGGCCCACTTACGAGAGCAGTTGTGCGAACACAGGGACCTGGTGCTTAATCACCTCAGCCGGTTGGGTCTTCGGGTCAACTGGAAAAAAAGCAAACTCGCCCAGTGCAGAGGATCTCTTTTCTCGGCATGGAGCTGGACTCGTTCAACTAGACAGGCTGGTCAGTGTTGAGTGTTGCTGCCTGAGTACTCTCAAGAGCAGAACAGCGGCTCCAGTGAAATTCTGCCACTGGGATTGCTTCATATTAGGCCGCTTTAGCACTGGCTTCATGACCGAGTCCCGAGATGGGCATGGCAATGCGGCATGTTCCATGTGGCCATCACACCAAGCTGCCATCGTACCCTCACCCCATGGTCAGACCCTTCGTTCCTGCGGGCAGGTGTCCCCCTGGAACAAGTGTCCCAGTGGTCTCCACAGATGCCTCTGCCAGCAGCTGGGGAGCCACATACAACGGGCATGCAGTTTTGGGTCTGTGGATGGGGCCCCAACTGCATTGGCACATCAACTGCCTCAAGTTGTTTGCAGTACGTCTTGCGCTGAGCTGCTTCAAATTGCTGCTACGAGGCAAGCACGTACTGGTCCATACGGACAGCACATTGACCGTTGCATACATCAACCATCAGCTTGCGTACACCAACCACACAGCTGGCCCCTGGGGCCTATGCAAGTATGTGCTTCTCCGAGCGAGCCCACTTGCACATTCCTTGTACAAAGTCAGGGAGAACGAGGAGCAGGTTAGTTGCGCCGTACTGGCCCAACCGGACCTGGTTCCTAGAACTCATGGTCCCCGCAACAGCCCCTACCTGGCCATTCTCTCTGCTCTCTCAGAGATGGGGCACCCTCTGCCATCCATGTCCGGACCTCTGGAAACTCCATGTCTGGTCCCTGGATGGGACGCGGAGGTTCTAGGTGGCCTATCCCAGTCGGTGGTAAACACCATCATTTCTGCTAGAGCTCCCTCTATGAGGCACCTCTATGCGTTGAAGTGGAACCTGTTCATCTAATGGTGTTCTTCTCACTGGGAGAACCCCCAAACTTGCTTAGTCAGGACGGTGCTTTTATTCCTGCAAGATGGGTTGAAGCAAATGCTGTCTTCCTCCATCCTCAAAGTGCATGTTGCCACTATTGCCACGCATCACAATGCAGTTGAAGGTCTTAGGGAAGTCTTTAGGGAAGCACCTGATTGCTCCATCATCCCTTGCGGCCTTGTACAGGGTTCACTAACTGGGGAACTTACTGGAGCAATGAACGCACTTATCCGGTCTGAAGGGAGGGGAGGGGAATGGCGCAGAAAGCTGACACTGGAACGGGGGCTCTAGGCATTTACTGGCCACTAGGGGCGAGTACGCTGGAGGCTACCAGTTCTACACAAAGGCTATTAAACTTGTTAGGTGTCGCCTAGCCCGCAGCTCTACATATATCTGTCCACCCCTGGTGGAGTGAGCTATCAACCTGAGCATGCAAGGCACGCCTTGGGTCTGATACGCCAAGGCGATGGCATCCACTATCCAGTGAGCCATCCTCTGCTTGGAGACAGCCTTACCCTACTGTTGGCCTCGCCCTGAGTACATGAGTACACATGTACACAGACATTCATCTGTCTCGACCATTAACCTCACAATTATTTGAAATTGTACAAAATAATCCCCAAAAAAGCACAAACACAGCAGAGATGCCAAGTTCAGCGGCTAGAATTAGCTGAGGTGACGTGATGGCTAGCTGACAGCAGACTAAGGCCGTGTGTCCACCAGAGCGTTTTTATCCAGCTGAAAACGCTACGCGCTCTGCTGAAAACGCCTATCTGTGAGCGCTTGAGAACGCTTCTGCAGCGCAGCGTTTTTTTCCGCTGAGACGCTTTGTTGCTATGATACGGAATATCCGCGGCACTCTTACTTATAACTGATTTTGCAGGTAATTTGTTTCAGAATAAAAATGTTGACACAATGTGAAATTACTTGCTATGTATTTTCGGAGACCAGCAATATTAATTTCTCATTCATTTTGTTCCGTACTCTGCTTGTTAATGTCGTTGTACAGCAAGAATGTTGTGACAGTTGGTCGGTGTTATTTGTCCCGCCCCTCCTGCACTCTGATTGGACGGCTGGCTAAAAAGTGACATTGATGAGCACAGCGTTTGGAGTACCTACTCCAAATGAGGTTCTAACTGCCATTGCGGTGGTTACCAAACAGATAAGATAGGATTATAAAGTTATGATCTTTCTGTAATATGCCGGAGAGTAAATGTTAAAATTAAGTGCTATTTTATGTGTTTTTAAGGGAAAGACCTGTTAGTGTTTAATGTTCAGTAATGGAGGGAGGGAGAGAGAGACAGTGTGAGTGTGTGTTTTGGAGTGTGTGTGTGTGTGTGTGTGTGTGTGTGTATACATGGTTTATGAGGACACAAATGTGTATAATGACATGGGTATTACAACGTAAACATAGTATATGAGGAGACTTTTTTGTGCCCTAGTAAACCAAATGGCTTAAAAAACAAAATAAACTAAATGGTGGTTTTTTTTATTCAAAAAATGCAGACAGTTTTCTGTGATGGGTAGGTTTAGAGGTAGTGTAGTGTAGTGTAGGAGGATAGAATATACAGTTTGTACAGTATAAAAACCATTACGTCTATTAATAGTCCCTGTAAATCACATATACATGTATGCGTGTGTGAGTGTGTGTAGACTTACATTTGCGTAGTCCTGCTCTCATCCTGATCTCTCCTCCATGATCCACACTAGAAAACACACACATTTTCACACAGACACAAGTAAGCTTTTGAGATTTCTGATGTAATTTCTGAATTTTCTATCAAAATTCATCAAAATGGTGCCAATCATGGTTGGATCCAATGCAGAATACTCCATCATACTTATTGGACTAAGGTCAGACTCTCTAAATGAGGATCATTTGTGTATCTTTCCTTAGGGATAAGTAATTGTGCTTTACTACTTGGGAATAATTGATTGTATCTTTTATATTGGTAGTTTCTTAGTTTCCTATTTTTTTATTCAGATCCCTTTTCCTAATACCTAGTCACATGTTAAAATGTTATCTAAACTATTTTTGAGAAAAATTTTGTAATACTTGAAAATTCATAAATAGAGTAAAAGAAAAAAATCATCTAAATGGTAGTGAGAAAATTATGCGGAATTAGGTGGAACAGTATTGTCCTAACAGTCCTAACATGTCCTAACAGTAATCAAAACACAAGCATATACCTTGCAATTTGGACAACCCTTGTTTTGTTTTGTTTTGTTTTTACATTTATATAAAGTTAATTGTTGTTTTCTTCTCACTTTAGATGATGGAACAAAAAACATCAAGGCCACAGCATTGAAGTGAAAATTTCTATTAAATCGTGGCTCTGTACTGCAAGAAACGGTGATGATGGAAAGTGGGGAAGATCCAGTAGTTCAGAGATCATGCAGAGATCTACTGATGTATCTGAGAGGATTGATTTATGGTCTATTTAATGTGTTCTGACGCGGTTAGAATTGGTCATGCTGTTTTATAAAACATGTGCACACTAACGTGTGTGTCGGTATTGTATGTATGCTTTTGTTTGGGAGAGAGTTGGAGAAATTAGGGCTGTCACGATAACCACAATATCGTAATACTGCAATACTGATAAGCCAACCACAGACGATGGCAAGCAGCCGGAAAAAATGTTCACTTTTTAATTTTTTTTCATGAGGCTATTCCACTCTTGTTTTACACTTAATGTTTATGTATTTAATGATAAATAAATTAATAATGATAAAAAGAATGAAGATTGAAATTCCACCTACTGGCTCTGGCTTTTTTTTAACTTCATTAAAGGGGACCTATTAGGCAAAATTCGCTTTTATGTTGTTTTAGAACATAATTACGTGTCCACATTGTGTGTACTCAATTATCCTATTGTGGTAAAAATCCATACACTCCATTTGATATTTTCCCCATAAATTTGAAACATTGGCTCAGAATAAGCCGTTGAGGAATGTGCTGCAATGTGACGTCACATTGGAACAGACCCCGCCCATGATCCCGCCCATCCACCTATGGGAAGGGCATTCGCACCTGACCTCTGCAGAAGCAATCAATTGCACCAAGTCTGGCACGACAGACAGAAGCACATGCCCAATGCCAGGTAAGGGACCCGCCCCTTACAAGAGTGTATAAAGCACCTGCACACACTGCCTTTTCTCACTTGATATTCGCTTCTTGTGACCTCTTTGCTACGCAGCTCTACTGTGTTCGCCTGACTTCACTACAGTCTGCAGGAAGAAATATCATCGATCAGCCTCCAGCCACGTGTGCAAACACATGTGTCACTATTGGAGAGACCCGCTCGATTTTAAGCATGGCCTATTGGGTCTAGAAGTTAAGGATATGACAGCGTGTGGTATGGGCGACCCTCTTCTTAGCCTACCAGGCTGAGCTGTTGGAGGATATGAGCAAACATCTGAAGAAAGGTTCACCATCACCCATACTTTGGAAAGAGATTGTGACGGTAAATGACCTGGTCCTTCGCAATGCCCGTCAGGCCGTCCAAGCCAGGGGATGCTCTATGGCCCTGGCTGTTGTGGGGGAATGTGCCAACTGGCTGAATCTCTCTGGTCTGCCCGACAGTGAGAAAAGGCGCATAGGAGGAGCTCCAGTAGAACCTAGCCAGGCTCTTTTTGGCCCTGTGTTGCGACGATAAAAAGGTGTATGAGGCGTTTAAAGTGTGCCTGCCTAGGAAATCCACTCTACATCAGCCCCCTCAGGTTCCTGCCACTGGACGGCAATATCAGAATGCCGCCAGAGGCTCGCCCAAGGCTTGCAGCAGGCCACCTAGCCAGCAGCCAAGCCAGCAGCCCTACCAGCCATCTAACGCTCATTTTACACATACTCTGTTTGCAGTGCATATCCAGTGCATATGCAGTGCATGTTGCAGTACGTATGCGTTGCAGGAGCAGCACGCGCTATTGTGCTTTCACACATGCCGCGTTTGCAGTGCGCAACTGATCCATGGCTGTACATCACAAACACAACATTTACTTATTTTTATTTCAAATCCAAAAGTTGTTAGTGAACATGGCTTGTCAGCATTGCAATTCTATTTGTACATATCCTACACTCTTTCATAGATGTCACGTTTAAATGCACTACATTTAAACAATGTTTTATTCATTACTTTATATTTAAAAAATACTTTAGATTTATACATTACTTTGCTCAGTTAAATTGCAAAACATTACATATGCTATGTGTTAAAATCACAAACATTTTAAATTAAAACTGACAGCTCAACAGCTGAATCTCGTCTTTGCTTTCACTTTTAAATCTTTATAGAGAAATCCTGCAGGTCAAAAAGAACATTTGTTTTTCCACGTCCACGAAGAGACGAGTACTATCCATTATGATCACTGCACGGCTGTATACGCACCGCAACTGGAATGCACTGCCGGACCGCATCCACGTGCAGTGTGAAATCTCTAATCCGTTAACGTGGGCACGGAAAAGAATACGCACCGCATACGCACTGCAGACCGAGCTTGTGTGAAACGGGTGTAAGACCAGGGGTAAGATGTCTTCTGCGGCGGACGCAGGGAAGAAGCCCACCAGCTCTAACCTACATCATAAGAAGAATCGCTAATATTAGTCTCTCTCTGTTTATCCGGAGGTTTACCATAGTCTGCCAGATCCAAGCCGTATCCAGAAGAGATGAAGGACCTGCGCCTAGACACAACGACAACACAGCCCTGAAGTGTCAACTAAACTATCCACTGCGAAGGCCTCCATCCCCTTCCCTATGTACATATAAAACGTTGTCGGGATGATTCCGGTTCACATGGATCTGAGGAAATGACTAGTTATTCTGTGTTGTGCAGACCAGTCAGGTAATTTGGTGATGTCACTTTGTAAAAAAGACTATGTGTCTGCACACATACACATTCAAACGCACATACCTATAGACTAAACACATAAATTAACGACAAGAACGCATTAAAAGTCTTCTGTTTTAATCTAAAAAGGTGTAATTTAAGTGACCCCTAAGTTAACAAATAACGATTTTTACAACGGAAGTGATTCAATCAAAAAACTACTGTGTGCCATTGCATCCGTGCCGAGGGTTCTCTCGGTCATGGGAATAAAACCCTGGCAGTGAGCGGATTCCTGGGAGTCAACGAATCTGCTCCAAATCAGCTGGACCAGCTGGGGGTGGAGTCTCCATTCCCCCGGGAACACGAGCTGTTGTGAGAGTGCGTCGGCTGAAAGATTGAGCTCGACCGGAAAATAAATGGCGCACAGCGACCTGAGTTGGCGCTGATTCCAAAGAAGGAGGCGGCGGGCGAGTTGCAACATGCGACGGGAGCGTAGACCACCTTGCTGGTTGCCGTACGCTACGGTCGATGTGTTGTCCGTCCGGACCAGTACATGCTTGCCGTACTTGCAGTACTTGCTCCTTGGAGTACTCCTTACTCCTTGCTTGTTGGTGAGATGTGCCGTTGTACTAACCGAGTCCATCTCCACACTGAGAAAAGAGGTGCTTTGCGCAGAGAAGATCTTGCTGTTTTCCCAGTTGACCCGAAACCCTAGATGGCTGAGGTGCTTGAGCACCAGGTTCGCATAACTGATCTCGAGAGTCAACCAGAAAGGGTCAGTCATCAAGATAGTTCAAGATGTGAATACCCACCTCCCTGAGCGGGGTAAGGGCAGCCTCCCCGGCTTTGGTAAGATGCAGGGAGACAGGGGCAGCCTAAATGGGGAGGAGACTGTACTGGTATGCTCGACCCTCAAAGCAGAGCGAAAAAATAGTCTGTGTCGAGGTGAAACAAGAGTATGTGTCCTCCAGATCAATCACTGCAAGCCAATCATGGGATGAACACATATGAGGATGCATTCCTGTGTGAGCAACTTGAACATGAGCTTATAAAGGGCCTGATTCAAGATACGCAGATCCCAAATTGGCCCTAACCCAACAGGCACAATGAAGGACGCTTGCTGTAAAATCCTCCATCTCGGCTGGAGGGACAGGCTCTATTGCGTCCTTCGCCAGAAGGAATGCAATCTCCACTCACAGGACAGGGGCGTCCTTGTCTGCCATGAGGCAAACAGGACACCGTTGAACCTGGGGGACCGCCTGGCAAACTGAATTGCAAAACTGAGTCTGACTGCCCGAATGGGCCAGCGGGACAGGCTGGAAATCTCTAGCGAGGCTCCCAAGACCTGTACAAGTGGCACCAAAGGGACAACAGACGTACCCGTGGGTGAAGCAAGGGTGCTTGGACCTAACCCAAGAAGCACAGCACAGTAGAGGCAGTGAGAGTGGTGCACTAACCTACTCTGTGGGTCCTGTGAGGGACTGGCTAGGGAGGCATGAGGAAGCAGCGCACGCTCCTCTAACGCACGCTCCCTGCCTGTGGCGAAAGAACAGGGGCTGGGAAGGAGGAAGCAGAGCGTTCCTCACTGCCCACGCACATCCTGTATGACCGGAAAGTCAGAAAACCACTCTTTCTTGAGAATCTGGGACCACTGGCCATTGGGCCAATGTGGAACAGTAGTGAGATTCTCCACCCGGCCATCCTCCGGGGGAAGGAATGGTGCGTAGACCAACTCCTGAGAAAGAGCTGTTCCCTGCAACTCCAGGTCAACTGTCCCAGGGCTACCTCACCAACCATTTAGGTTTAGCAGTGACCTGGGGACAGGCTGTATCACCTTCCTGCAAAGGGCGGAGCACTGCTCACAGGGGGATGTTCTTGGCGACAAGCAGACTGGACCATGGTCATAATGTCTGCTTCTGAACTGTCGGGAACTGCCGTGCAATCCCCGACAGTGTCGCCAAGATATCACCTTGTGAGATGGGAACGTCAAGAAAGCGCACTTTGTTGACATCTCGCATCACTGCAAGGTTTACCAGAGATGGCGTTCCTGGACCACGAAGGTGGACATCGTCTGGTCGCGGGACTTCTCTCACCCAGAGGGCAAGGTCAGTCAGCATGCGCGGGTCTTGCATCAACCCCGGCTCAGAACTACCCTTGTGCGTTGCCTTGGCCAGCAGGATGACCATAGCATGCAAAAAGGAGGCGGTCTGTTCAGCAGCACCATGAGGCTTAACAGCTAGTGCTGCCATCACCTCACAGGCACTGAATGGGAACCACAGATGATTCCTCCAGGTGGCAGCACTCTGCGGGAATAAATGCACCGCAATGCACAGTCCACCTGAGGAACCCCCATGAACCCCCTGACCGCCCCACAGACGAGGGTAGTGAGAGAGAAAAAACTTTGAACAGATTTTGGCACTATTGTACCTCCATACTGCCAAAGCTCTTCATGCACTTCCGGGAAGAAAGTCATGGGGGCAGGCCGAGGCGATCTTTCACGACACGCTCCAAGCCCAGAACCAATCCACCAGCCGCAATTGCTCAGACTGAGTCTGAGCACGCAGCGGCCTGGGAAAGCATGACTATCAACTCTGAATCCAATTCAGCATGAGCAAACACCACCAGAGTGGGAAGCTCAGCTTCATCTTCCTCTCCAGAGAACGATAACCATCTCACCGATGCAGCTATCGACATCTGATCCTCATCCTGAGTGCCATACAAAGCTCTGTCAGCAGGCAGCTCACCGGCACACGACACGCTGAGGAGCGGGAGATCTGCAGGGGTTTTCCCGGCAGAAAGCTCTCGCTGTAACCCTCAGTCTCCCAAAGTGTTGAACAGACCCGCGGCTGTGCTTTTACACACAATTGGCGGCTGGGCAATAACAAAGGGAACTCAAGCCTTTACGAGAAAGGAGAGTCACGACCTGCATGACGACGTGATCATGTTCCCTCAAGAACATGAATAACCCACGAACACTGTATCAACATGCTGGGCATGCGACACAGCGACCGTGGCCGTCAGATGAAAACAGGAAACGACCGCATCCAGGAATGCACGGACAAAGAGGCATCTTTAAAAAGACTACTCTCACTTCTGTGCTTGCTCTTTTAGGGAAATACCCTTAGCCGAAGCGCTCAGGGGTGAATGCTGCCCTGTGGGCAAAGCAAGCTGGATGCAAACACTGCTGGAATGCGCCATCACACCTGCAGAGAGATCCCACAACGAGCTGCAAGCAAAATAGCAATTAAAATTGCTGTTTTTGGAGTGTTCTCCTGATAGCAATTAAAATTGCTGTTATTTGCTCAGAAATTTACTCTCAATAGAGGTGAATTAGAAAGAGTGATCGCTGTACAACCGCTGAGACAGTCCTTGGAGAAAGTGTGTGCTTTTCATAGAAAATACAACATAATTTTGTGGTAAAATTATGGAAACAGTTTGTAATTTTTATCCTGTTGTTTGTGGGTTTTAGTTGTTTTGTTGTACGCTGTAAGGACCTTTGATATAACTTTTCAATATTTTTGTAAAGTGATATTGAACTGTAAAAGCAGTCAAGACCTGCTTAGAACAACTTTAGCTGTGCGTTTACAGTAAAATAATTGCATACCTTACGTTCGTCAACCAATCACATTTAATATCTCTATAATATAACTCAGAGATGGACACTCAAGTTAGAGACTCGGACTCGAGTCGCACTCGAGTCACATTTTAACAGACTTCAGACTCGGACTTGGACTCAACCTGAAATGACTTCAGACTTGACTCGATTCGGCACAAAAGACAAAAAATATTTTAAAAATGACTCAAGTCCTTTACTCTTAACTACTGATATAATAAATAAATAATTTGTGTTGTGTTTAAATGGTTTTATAATATCTGTGTCACATATATTTCCTTACGTGTCGTGGTAGATTGGACTCTTGTCATAGAATTTGATTATGTATGTCCGTGCGTGTAAACTCTGAAATGTCATAAGAGTCCCATGCAACATGACGGGAGCCACCGTGCCATATTTATGTTCTTTCGTTTGGGTTTATTATCACGTCAGATCGGCTAGATGCACAGAATGTGGGAAAACAATTAAAGACTCCAGAACAACATCATCAAATTTTATGAGACATCGCATCCACAAAGGTTAGTCAGATTAACTCACACAGCTATTATACTGTGGAGAAGCTGCGTGGCTCATTTGGATTGCCAGCCTGTTAAAATATGAACAAAAAAATGTAGACTTTAAACCTAGCACTATGTTTTATCAATCTTTTCGTATTATTTGCAGCTTTTCTATTTCTTAATGTGTGTCCATAAGAGAGAGATAGAAAGAGATTTATTACTTAAAGCTCATATTTCAACGCATCACAATCAGCATGTGTAGTTTTCAATTGACATTCTTAAACATTTAAAAGTTTGATATTTTCTGATAATAACTGTCGTCACTAACAACGAAGCTGTATAACAATCTGCTGTATAACAAACCGTGACTCACTGGCGCCATCTTGTGTCTGTTTAGCGACTGTATTGAAAATGACTACTCGTGTTGCCAGGATGAATGTTTTGTACATTGTAATGGATTATAATGTAACAAGCTGGATGTACATTATCCCTTACATCATAGGACCTTAATTTCAAATAAAGCAGATTATATAATTTTGTCTATATAATACAACTAGGATAAATAGGATTTGATTATGAGAATTTTTTTTTTAATGACTTGAGACTTGACTCGGACTTGTGACAAAAGAATCCAGACTTGACTCAGACTCCAGATAAAAGACACGTGAACATCTCTGGTATAACTAAAGCTTAGCTTGTTACAAAACTCTACCAGCTCGACATACTTGAGTTTGTCCAGTCTGTAGTCTGAATGGTTGAGTTTATCCGAGAGCAACATGACTCCTGAATCTCCTGGGTGATTGTAGCTCAGATCCAGCTCTCTCAGGTGTGAAGGGTTTGAACTCAGAGCTGAAGACATATGACCACAGCCTTCCACTGTCACCATACAGCCAGACAGCCTACAAACACACACAGCAACAGCAAACATGACATTAGTTTGACAATCAGATCAGTCACTATCACACATTGACCTGCAGAGTTTGCATTTACAGGTATTTCCTGAAGATTCAGTCATAAAATTAACAAACATGTCTGTGGAAATGTACTACAGTAAAAGTATTCATTTAGTTTTATAAATGTAGTTAAGTCAACAGACATATTTATACTTATGTGCATTATAGAATTTTTTTCAAACATTTATATCTATTTCAGCCATAAAGTAGGTGTTATTTGTTTTTAACTGTTTAAAAATCTTAAATTACCTCCAGTAATTTCCAGAGACTACTTTTTCCAAATGTCATTGTTTTGAATTGAAAATATAGGTTACATGTTTGATTGATTTAATTTCTAATTGAACGTGATTATTAACAATGTCCTTTTAAGAGGAAATGTGTGCATATTTTAAAATAAAATATTATTTACAAATAGTTAAAATGCAGTGAATTTAAAAGTTTAAAATGAAATTAAATGAATACAATGCCTCACTTCACTCTGAAACATTTCAGAATGTATATTTATAGAAATACATAGCAACCAAAACTTATTAAAAAAAATGCCATCCAACTGTTGAGTTCATATGATTGCCATTTGGGGTGTGGTGGTAATTTTGGACCTTGGCTAAGGGTGTCCCGCACACAGCCACTAGATGGCACTATTAGTTTGTATTTTGAAAGCAATCCATTCATTAAATAAATGTATTTGAAACAGCATTTTGTAGTATGTTTAGTAATTGTTTCAGGCCATGTCATGATTTCCATCATCATACTGTCCAATCATCCCCCCCACCCTAAACAAATTTTTCGAGTCACTTCTCAGGTTGAAAAACGCAGACATTATGGGGGAAAATTCCTGCAAATTTTGCTTTGTCTCTTGTTCTGGCAATTCATTGAGAGCAGATTTCACATTTGTCAACAAAATTTAATGGTCATTTATTGTGATTTTATGCATAGGCGGACCGGCACCTGCAGACGGGGCATGAGTGCACGGTGGGGGTGGGGGGTGGTGGTGTTGTTTTAAAAGAATTAAATAATTAATAAGTATTAAAAAAGGGGATAAATATAAGTACAAATGGTAACATAAGTTCTACTGCAGTTGTGAACTATTCAATTTAAACTATTTGCAAATATTTTTTTTAATTATGCACACATTTACTCTTACTGACATCTGACATGTTGAAAACGCAAAACGTTTGTTGTGTCATCACATTCAGTTGAGTTACGTGAATCAAATGTAAATTATACCATAATTTCCATTCAAAACAGTGAAATTTCTTAAAGCGCCCCTATTATGCTTTTTCGACTATTACCTTTCATGCAATGTGTAATGTAGCTTTCTGTAAATGTAAACGATCTGCAAGGTTGTGAAGCTGAAAGTGCACGATACATAAAGTTATTGTCTCTATCGACTCTGAAACCCCTTAAATGAATCGTTAGGAATTCAAGTCCCACTTCTGTGACCACTATACATCACACTGGGTAACACATTTGCCTAATGCCCGCCTATGGTCTTCATTTGCTGCCCGTTAAAAACGTCTACTTTGACCCACCCTCAAACGCTGTAGCTGGTTTGTGCTGTATACATGTGAAGAAGATGCTGTTTTCTGCTCTGCAAAAGCAAATTCTCTTTGTAAACACTTCCAAAATATGAGGATGTGAAGAGTCAGTGGTTAAAACTACCACAGTGATACAACAGCAGAGTAACATTTTCATGATTGCTTCTCAAATCTTCATGAGGTGTAAATGAGATATACAAAATGCTTATTCATCAAAGATGGGACCATGGCAGTGATGTCTCGCGCTTATACTTTAATGAGTACGAGGCATCACTGCCATTGTCAGACCGTGATCAGACCTCACTAAGCGAGTGCTGAACACAGTTGGACATAGTAGTGTATTAGAGGTAAAAAATTATATAAATACTGTTTGGTTTCTCGCACAAACCGAACGTTTCGTGTCTTAGGACATCATTGCGCTGTCATGAGCTGCAGGGTTTAATTTGGATTTGTTTATGCATATTTCTTGACTCTTATAAATTGTGTTACCATTGACACCCATTATACGGCTGACAGACGACAACGGTTGTAGTTAAAAATCATCATTTGTGTTCTACTGAAGAAACAAAGTCACCTACATCTTGGATGCCCTGGGGGTAAGCAGATAAACATCACATTTTCATTTTTGGGTGAACTATCCCTTTAAGAGGTATACACCATTGTAATCTGTGAAATGTCTTTTTTGTGTACACTCAAAATAAAAACTAAATGTTGTGCTTTTTGCAAAAAAAAAAAAAAAAAAAACTAACATGATGCGCAAGCTGCAGTCACTCTCTGAATGTAATCCATTCTGATAGTACTCAGAAAATGAACTGTAACTTAGTGAATACTAATCACACAAACATGAGACATTTAAAAATCCGTTGAAATGTAAGGTTTAAATGTTTAAGTCAAATCGAAAACAAATATTCTCTGTTTATGTAATCTGTTTGAAAATAGAGAGATGTCAGTCGTTCATGAGTCAGCTCATTATCCACTAATGCGGCCACACCCCCGGACCGCGCACTATTCAGACGCAAATTCTGAGGTGATACATGGAACAGAGAGTGAACGCCCGCATCAGCTCAGAAAAAATGTATCAAGCTTAGTCAGATTCATGTACATCATTTTGAAATGCAGTGAGGAATAATTCTGGAAAAATTTTCCTCAAAGGAAGAGCACTTTCAATTTAATTTCGATCAAGGATCAACTTGATCAAGCCGATGAATGTGAATGGTACTTTTTTTCATTCCTAAGTTCTTTATTCTAATCGCGATATAGTGTCTGTGAATATTAAACCGCAAAAAGACTTGAATCTTGCAAGTTTTCTGTGTCTCAGTGTGAATTAATGGGGCAGATCGACGCGGCTATTCCCAAACTATATTGCTATACTGAGATAAGTGAAATCGACTGAAATACGTAATAAATAATGAAATAAAATGTGTTAGCAATGTATTAAACTGCACATTAACATTTAGGCTCTATAACATAACAAATATAATATGTAAAATGCCATAGAGGTAATACCATCACAGAAATCATTATATTTTAAAGTATATTAAAATATAGAAATATAGAAAACCATCATTTAAATTGTAATAATATTTCACAGTATTGCTGTTTTTTCTGTATTTTTGATCAAATAAATGCAGGCTTGATGAGCATGAGACTTCTTTACATTAAAAACATAGTAATGTGTGTGCAATCATTTGACTGGTACTGTAATTTAATATATAGGCTTTTACAAAATTTTCTTCACATGATGTGCAATAATATGTGCATGCATAAGATCACAAAAATCATGTTTTCTGTTAATAGTGGACATTATATTAACCCTCTGGAGTCTGAGGCTGATTTGGGGCCTGGAGAAGTTTTGACATGCCCTGACATTTGTGCTTTTTTCAGTTGTTCATAAACATATTAATGGAAAAAGTGTCATTACACTGTATTCAGCACAAACTAGGCTACCATAATATGTGAGGAACATGTACGTACATGTTTGTGTTTTTGAAGGAATAACATTTATGCGTGGTTATTGAAAAAACAAAAAACTTAAGTCACTGAAATAAGGCCAAAAAAAGTATAGTAAATCTGTGTTTACAAGACTTTTGGGTATTGGAGGTTGTAAACTAGAGTTTTTGCTTAAAATTATGCTGCCTACTCCTTCATATAAAACAATATATTGATTTAGTTTTTGTAAGACACTTTTTGCCAAGAAACACAGTATGCGAGGAGGCGTGAATCACCACTGAATAATGGGCCATTCTCACCTGTGAAGACAAAAGAATTGGATAGTAATGAGCTGAAATGACTTGCATATTAATGAGGCATTTCAGTCAGGTAGGCTGTGAAAAAAACCTTCTGTGATGTCTCAAGCTCATCATGATATATGAAACATACAGAAAAATATTATTACAATATAAAGTAATGGTTTTATATTATACTTTAAAATATAATGTATTTCTGTGATGCAAAGAGTCTGAATATAGGCTTTTAGTTTAAAAGCATGCACATTTGGAGAAATATTGGATTCTCATATGCTTATGTCAATTTTCTATACAGAGGAGTTATATTTATTTAAAATTCATTATCATTACTATGAGCGCTGGTGTTTTCAATTCATCCTTGAAGTCGGAGGGCGCTCTGTGCATTTTTAGTCCACAAATTCATCTAAAAGAAGAAGAGGCTATTCCATGAATGGAGTTTCCAATTCATACAGCAGCCGGAGGGCGCTAAAGAAACAAAAACTCATCTAGAATTCATCTATAGAAGAAAAGAAAACAGGAACTAACTGTATGTCTTCTAGAGCTCCCTAACCATGACTTTTACATCCAGATAAATACGTTTCAAGACAATAAATACACGATTGAGATGATGAATGCATGTATTGCCTCTGAATTTGCGTCTGAATAGCGCTGACTCTGTGGGCGTGGCCGCATTAGCGGATAATGAGCTGAATCACGGACTTCTGACATGGCTCTCTTTTCATACAGATTACATAAACACGGAAGGTTTGTTTTCGATTTGACTTACATGATTCAAAACCTGACATCTTAACGTTTTTTAGACATAAGTTTAATTTTTCTGTGATTAGTATTCACTAAGTTACAGTTCATTTTCTGAGAACTATCAGATTGGACTTCGTTCAGAGGGAGAGGAGAAATCACGCATCATGTTAGTTTTCTTTATTTTACAAAAAGCACAACATTGTGTTTTTACTCTGAGTGTATACAAATAAAAGAAGATATTCTATAGTTTCAATTGATATATTACTTATTTCTCTATGACAAAAAATGACGGAGTATTTTAAGTCTGTTTTGCTGCAATGTGAAAAAAAACCTGCAAAACGCGCCGGCGCGTTTTCAGACCTCAGAGTGTTAATGTTAATACAATAGCTGATATGATCCTGTTATCAGCATGCTCACAGAGGGTTTTTTTCTTTTATCAAAGATTTAAGAATTATAGTGACCAGATATTGTGATACTGTATCACTAAAATGATAGGATAAGACAAATAAAATGTAAATTCTATAATTTATTTTTATTTGTATTATTAGCTCCCACAAAATCATAAATGGTATGTGGGGGTGATTTTATGGAAAACCATTTACCTCAGTATCTGCAGTTGACAGTTTGGACTCTTCAGTCCATCAGAAAGAAGCTTCACTCCTGAATCCTGCAGGTCATTGTTACTCAGATCCAGCTCTCCCAGAACCATGTTTGAGGATTGCAGAGCTGAAGACAAACTCTTACAGGAATGAGCAGTGAGATTACAGAACTGTAGCCTGTGTAGAGCACAAAACAAACAGTGATTTAATGGGTTTATCAGGTAGGGTATCAGGCAGGCTTTATAATCTTTGACTGTAGTGATATTACATAGATTACATACATGTGAAATGTTTGAATAATTCAACTCTTCATAAAGCATTGAACCAGGGCAGTTTACCGACTATTTTATGTACAGATCAGATGATTCATTCAATGATCCAGATTACCAGTGCTCTAAATGGAACTATTTATCATAATGTAGGCTACTAGTTATATAAATGATAACAGGTAAAACAGTTACCATGGGGTTACTTGAAGGTTACTTTAACATTCTGTTACATTTTCAAGTCTAATGACTGATATTTTGTTGTGCACTGCCAACCCTGTGATACTACAGCATGAAATCCAGCAGTATTGTGATAATCAGAAATGCCAAACAATATTAAAAACATGCAAAGTGCAGAAGTTATTAACTACTGTATTATTTAGACTCACAGACATCAACAAACAACACATGAAACTCATCAATGGTAACAATACATATATAACGCTTTATGCTGCAGTGCATGATGGGTTACAGCATAGTACAAAACTCATTCATGGCTCCCAGCATGCACTGCATCAATAATAAGTAATGAAGCTGAATTGTCTTACTATTTTCTGCTTTTATTTTTGATGTTGTTTTTGTGATGATGTTGACTTTTGAGCAGCTTGTTTTGTGAAGCTGAGTTGATTTTATTTATTTGAATATTTTTTTGATTGTCACCATTGTTGAGGTTTGTATGACAAGTGTACATATCTAAAAGTGTAATGTTTAAAAAACATATTTGTACAAATGAGTCAGCTTCTCTCATTTTTAATGCATCACACTAATATTTTTTATCAAAACAACTGCATTTAAGATTTTCACATTTAATACCACTACCACTCTTTTATTTGATTTATCATCAAACTACAAAACAGCACATGCTAAATCCATAAATGTGTTTATGTTTTGAGTGATTGTTGTCAGTGTTTCTTACTGAGCTGATCTGGATTCTTTAACCACAGGCATCAGCTTCTGAAGAACTTCATCTGCTGTATTTTGTGCTCCAATAAACTGTTTTAGATCAAAATCCATCTTCGGCTCTGATGTCAGCATCACATAAACCAGAGCTGACCACTGTGAAGAGGAGAGTTTAGTTTCTCCTATTTTTCCAGATCTTAGATAATCTTGGATCTCCTGCATCAGTGAATCATCACCCAGTTCATTCAGACAGTGGAACAGATTGATGGATCTCTCTGGGGAGTGATTCTCCCTGATCTTCTGTTTGATGAACTGAACTGTTTCTTCTTTGTTGTAGGAGCAGCTTCCTGTCTGTGTCAGTAGTTCTCGTAAGAGAGACTGATTGGACTCCAATGAGAGACCCAGAAGGAAACGCAGGAAAAGGTCCAGATGTCCATTATTACTCTGTAAAGCCTCTTTCACAGCTATCTGATGCAGCTCAGATAATGAAAAATGTTCTGATGAATTATTTTGGAACAAGTACAAAATCTTAGACAACAGTTTGGTTTTGTCAAACACATTTCTGTTCTCATTTGTACAGTAAATGTGTACATAGAGAGCTGCTAGATGTTCCTGGATGCTCAGATGAACAAAGCAGAAGACTTTCCCCTGATACAAACCAAACTCTTCTCTGAAGATCTGAGTGCACAATCCTGAGTACACTGATGCTTCTGTCACATCAGTGCCACACTCTCTCAGGTCTTCCTCATAGAAGATCAGGTTTCCTTTCACAAGCTGCTGGAAAGCAAGTTTACCCAGTTTTAAAATCATGTCTTTATCTTTCACTTTCTTCTGATAGTCCTTCTCATGTTTGATGTTGGTCTGAATGAGCAGGAAGTGTGTGTACATTTGAGTGAGAGTCTTGGGAATCTCTCCTCTATCTGCTTCAATCAACATCTTCTCTAGAACAGTGGCTGAGATCCAGCAGAACACTGGGATGTGGCACATAATAAAGAGGCTCCTTGATGACTTCAGGTGTGTGATGATCCTGTTAGCCAGACTCTGATCACTGATTCTCTTCCTGAAGTATTCCTTCTTCTGTGGCTCATTAAAGCCTCGTACCTCTGTCACTCGATGAACACACTCAGAGGGGACGAGATCAGCTGCTGCTGGTCTGGAGGTGATCCAGATGAGAGCAGAGTGAAGCAGATTGTTCGCAATGAGGTTCATCAGCAGATCATCCACTGAGGCTGATTCAGATATATTACACAGTTTCACTTTGCTCTTAAAGTTCAGAGACAGACGACACTCATCCAGACCATCAAAGATGAACAACACTTTATATTCATCACTGGATAATTTCAGTTCTTTTGTTTCAGGGAAAAAGTCATGAAGAAGATCTGAAAGACTGAGTGTTTTGTCCTTCATCAAGTTGAGCTCTCTGAAAGGAAGAGGAAATATGAGCTGGATGTCCTGATTCTCTTTCCCTTCAACCCAGTCCAGGATGAACTTCTGCACAGAAACTGTTTTTCCAATCCCAGCGACTCCTTTTGTCAGCACAGTTCTGATAGGTTTGTCTCGTCCAGGTAAAGGTCTGAAGATGTCATTGCATTTGATTGGTGTGTCCTCTGTTTCTGCTCTCCTGGACTGTGTCTCAATCTGTCTCACCTCATGCTCATTATTGATCTCTCCACTCTCACTCTCTGTGATGTAGAGCTCTGTGTAGATCTCATTCAGGAGTGTTGGGTTTCCCTGCTTTGCTGTTCCTTCAAACAGACACTGAAACTTCTTCCTCAGGTTTGATCTAAATGTGTTGAGGCTGCAGGCTTTATGGCTGTAAAATCCACATTATTACATGGGTTAATAAGCACAATGCCTGGTTCTGTATCATACAGTATATTCAAATTCAAATATATGTTATAGAAATGTTTTACCTGAGACCAGGCTGTGTTTCTACACTCTTTAAATGTATTGGCTGATCTATAGACACATCACTCTTCATAGACACACAGCTGGGCTCTGGTTCTGATCTCTTCTGATGAACTGGACTAAAACAGAGGGATATTAATGTGAATACTTCAAATTACTGTATTCAACAACTCAATTATTTATTTATCATTAAAGAATCACTTTAAACGGTGTGTGCTATGTTATAAAGTATAAGGTATAAGATAAAAATAGCCACAAAATAGCACAAGAAGAATGTAATCTCTTGTAGAGAGTACATGATAATATAAAATACCATTCTATAATCATATTTTTATAGAAATGTTATACCTGAGGCCAGTCCATGTATCCTCACTGTTAAACTCTATTGGATCAGCCATAGACACATCACTCTTCATAGACACACAGCTGGGCTCTGGTTCGGATCTCTTCTGATGAATTTGACTAAAACAGAGGGAGATTAATGTGAATACTTCAATTTACTGTATTCAACAACTCAATTATTTATTCATCATTAAAGAAATCACTTTAAAGTGTGTGTGTGTGTGTGTGTGTTACATTATAAAGTATAAGATATATGATAAAGATACCATCAAAATAGCACAAGAAGAATGTAATCTCTTGTAGAAAATACATGATAATATAAAATGCCATACTATAATCATATTTTTATAGAAATGTTATACCTATACTTAAACTCTATTGGATGAGCCATAGATGTGTCACTCTTCATAGACACACAGCTGGGCTCTGGTTCAGATCTCTTCTGATGTACTGGACTAAAAGAGAACATCCTTTATGATTACAATCATATTAATATAACATTTAAAAAAAGCATTTTTTAATGAAAAGCACTCAAAGAGGTTTTCAATAAATGTTAACTTTAAAAAAACATACAGACCTTTTTTTTTCTTCTGTAGACAGTCATTTCCTCTGTAACATTAAAGGTCCCGTTTTTCGTGTTTTTTTGAAGCTTTGATTGTGTTTATAGTGTGCAATATAACATGTGTTCATGTTTCGCGTGTAAAAAAAAACAGTATTTTTCACATAATTTACTTATCTGTATACCGCTGTTTCCACTGTCATAAAAACGGGCTGATGACTTCCTTGTTCTATGAAGTCCCTCCTTCAGAAATACGTAACGAGTTCTGATTGTGCCAGCGGTTCCTGTGTTGTGATTCGACAGCAGCTTTGTCTCTCTATGGCTCTGAGCGAACCTTGCCCGGAAAGGTCACGCCTCTTACCATAACGTGGAGATGCACGCGCTCAGTGTTATTGTAAGCATGTCTTTAATTTTACCCTATCAATTTGAGCCGGAATCAGACCCGGTGATTGGACTGCGGGATGAAAATAACAGCGTTTCGACGACATGGCGACAAACACACTCTACAAACGCAACTCTTGTGCATTCCTGTGGGCGGAGGTTAGTCAAAAAACTGTTTTAGTGACGTCATTAAAGAAGGAAGTAGAGGGATGTAGTCCAAACTGGCCGTTCGATGTAGGCGACTTCTGTTAAATAAAATATCTCGCTTGGCATTGAACTTTGACCTTTAAAATTTTACAGATTTTATTTATACTCTAACAACAACATTACACACTAACTAAAGTTTGAAACATGGGATCACGAAGAACGGGACCTATAAAGGATACTAAGGGTGCTTTCACACTTGGTTCGATTGCCTGGACCGAACCCGAGTTCGATTGCTCCCCCCTCCCCTTGCCCCCACTGGACTGTGTTCACATTGCTCTCCTCACTTTCATATTTTTGTTTTTGAACCGTTGGTTTTGTTCATAACGACACTTGCCTCTATCTGCCACGACTGTAGTACGCTGAAGGTGAGCAGAAATAAGAAAGGCTACACTACAGCTCTCTGCTTGCAGCACGTCAGTCACGCTCGTTGGGAAAGTGAGTGAAACACACGTACAAACAAACATTTTTATCAAGTAATACGGTATTAATAGCGGTTCACTTCCGCAATTTGGTACGTTTGCATTCATATCAGGAGCGAACCGTACCGGAGTTCACTTGAACCGCACCCCAGACCACCCTTTTTAAGCAGACTCGGGTATGGTTCGCGGGTGCGCACCTGAGTTCAGAAGACATTGTTCACATCACCCAAACGTACCGAACTCTGACGTCAATCGAACCCGGGTGTGCACCAAAAGTGCTAATGTGAAAGCACCCTTAATGTGTTAGATACAGTACCTGCATCCAGATGTTTGTGTGTCATCCATGATGGATCTGAACAGTTTGATCTCCACCGCTGACTCTGGATGGAAGTGACAAACAATCACAAAAATAACAAAAAGTAATCAAACAGCCTTTATAACATTCAGCTGAATGGATCTTGAGAGCTGGAGAGATAGATCACGATCACTCAAATACATAAGGTTAGTCACATGTAAACACAAATGCTCTTTTGAAGAATCACAATCTGCAAAAACACACAAGAAACATTGTTCATTTATTTTAGGTAGAAAAATAGAATACACACCGATTCACAGAAATCCTACAGCTTTTCCATCGAATAACTATACATAATTCCTGCCTAAACTTGTATAAATTACTCTATTACAGATTTACAAATATTCTGTCTGGTAAATTATCAGTTCTCTTTGTTTAAAATGGCGAAACATCACCTCTGAAGATTTACTTTTACTTTCATTAATGACGAGAGTGTCATGTCATGGGTTGCCAGATCCTGCAAAAATGTCCAGCCTAAAACCAACTCAAATCCTACCAAAATGAATGAAAACTAACTAAATTTCAGTGTTACCATGGAATGGGGATACTAACCAGATACTTGAACCAGGGCTCATGCAGCGACAGTCAATGTGTTTCTTTCAGCGTACTATTGTATGTTTTTAGTGAGTTTTGTTTTTTTTTTTATTGATGCTGAGGACGGTCATGAACAAATGCTTCTAGACACTGTGCTATTCAGTTGCACTAATGGAGCTTTAAATTATTGCAGATTTGTGGACTTTTGATTCACTTAACTACTGTTTGCCAAGGAATCACACCACAATCACACCAATTTTTGCGAATACAATATTCCAGAGATCTCTTGCTACAATGGAATTCACAGAATTCAATCAAGAAAGTTTCTAACCAGGCCACTTTGGGGCACCACTGACTTCCATAGTAGGAAAAAAACTACAGTACTATGGAAATCAATGGTGTCCCAAAACTGTTCAGTTTAACACATTCTTCAAAATATCTTCCTTTGTGTTCAACAGAACAAAGAAAATTATACAGATTTTGAACAAAGTGTGAGTAAATGATGATAGAATTTTCAACTATCCCTTTAATTACCATAAGTCTGAGATAACAACACGTGAGGTTCTACTCTGAGCTGTTCCTCGGACTCATCTGCAGTTGTCACGTGGTACAAGTAGGAGCTTTCAGAAAATTCACACCTTACAAGTAGCAATAATGAGCTCTATGAGGACGAGTGCTTTTTACAAGTTGAAATGTCGTAATTATGGTAATTAGCGTGAATGCACCTACAAACATGCCGCATTATGATTATAATGATTATAATTTGAAAGCTGTGTCATCACTAGATCTGATAGAATAATTAATGTTTTTAATGCATGATGATAGGGTTGGGTAATTGGGTAAGAGAAATATGACACTTCAAAGTTCAGGTCTATCATCACAGGCGAATGTGACGCTCAAATCCTCCTCATCATGTACAACACTCCACACAGGCAGTGAAACCGCTCACTAAAGTCACAGACGAACACGTTTACACACACAAACAGGTATGGTTGAATATTCAGTTCTTAAGTATGTGGTAGAGAAGAACTCTCGATGGTCCCAGGCTGCAGTGAATGATGGGAATGAAGCGCTCATTCTGAAAAGAACTGATGCTCCAAAGCGTTCAGCGCAGAGATTCGCTTCATCGAGTCGAATGTCAGCATTTCCTGTTGAGACAGAGGAAGATCAAGAGTCACAACTGCATCTTCAGATCATCTGAGCTGTTTCAATATCACTGATGTACAAACCCGATTCCAAAAAAGTTGGGACACTGTACAAATTGTGAATAAAAAAGGAATGCAATAATTTACAAATCTCATAAACTTATATTTTATTCACAATAGAATATAGATAACATATCAAATGTTGAAAGTGAGACATTTTGAAATGTCATGGAATACTTCCAGAAAACACAATCAACCGTGCCATTCGCTTTTGCCAGCTAAAACTCTATAGGTCAAAAAAGAAGCCATATCTAAACATGATCCAGAAGCGCAGGTGTTTTCTCTGGGCCAAGGCTCATTTAAAATGGACTGTGGCAAAGTGGAAAACTGTTCTGTGGTCAGACGAATCAAAATTTGAAGTTCTTTTTGGAAAACTGGGGCACCATGTCATCTGGACTAAAGAGGACAAGGACAACCCAAGTTGTTATCAGCGCTCAGTTCAGAAGCCTGCATCTCTGATGGTATGGGGTTGCATGAGTGCGCGTGGCATGGGCAGCTTACACATCTGGAAAGGCACCATCAATGCTGAAAGGTATATCCAAGTTCTAGAACAACATATGCTCCCATCCAGACGTTGACCAGATATTTGAAATACAGAATATTGCTTTAAAATACAAAGAAAAATAATCATATCAGGTTGAACTTAATTTATTAGTGAAACAAATTCTTATGAAAAGTTTTATCACTGTCTTTTGAAGGGTTTCTCAAGCAGCAACACTTTTATGCAAACTCTGCCAAACTCGACTGAACATTTGTTAGAATAAAAAGTGAACCGTCAGTAACAAACAGCTGCAAATATGTTTGTTTTGACATTTCAAAATAAAAGCACAAGTGCACGAATAGGGTATTTAGGCTTAAAGGGTTAGTTCACCCAAAAATATGAATTTTAATGAAATCTGAGAGCTTATAATCATCACTGCTTAGACTCACATGCGTCTGAACATCTCAGCGAAGATGCAGCCGGTGCTCCAGATGTCCACAGGTGTGGCGTATGTGGTCTGGAGCAGCACTTCAGGAGAGCGATACCACAACGTCACAACCTGAGCCGAGAAAACATCATCAGACGTGTTCGTGTGCGATCGGTGTCGATGACACGAGACCGCGCGTCTCTTACCACTGGTGTGAGCGCCATGTGACAGCTGTAGATCCGCGCCAAACCAAAGTCGGCCAGTTTCACCTGCCGTCTGCTGGTCACCAGGATGTTTTCCGGCTTCAGATCCCGATGGAGAACCCGATTCGAGTGCAAGAACGCCAAACCACACAGTAACTGCTGCATCAAGTCCTGCATCACACGCAAACACATCTGCTGAAAACATCCGGTTACACCTTCTACTGTCAAGTACTGAGTAATATTGAAGAGGATCTATTGTGATTTCTCCATGTTCATCTCTTTAGTGTTTGATCATGAAAAAAGCTCTGTAAAGTTCCAGTTCTTCTCTATATCAGTGTTTCTGAACTCCATCTTGAGTTTTCTTCACAATATTCCTCATTTAAATAATTCATACGCAGAATAAAGGGGCGGGGCCTGGTTGAGTTAGTTAGTAGTGTGTTGAAACTGGCGGTTATGGTAAGGGGCGGGACATTTCCCAAACACCAATCACAACACACTGCTCCAGCCGGCCAATCAGAGCACACTGTGCTTTTCAGAAGGAGGGGCTTCATAGAGACAGGAACTAAACAGAGCGTTACTGACAGACTGGGAAGAGAGGAGCTGCAACAATGGAGAATATGAGGAAAAGAATCAACATTCAAGCAGGAAAACCTGCTCTAGTAGAGCACAAAAACAACATCAAGACTTTATAAAAGAGCATAATAGGTCCTCTTTAATCATCTGACATCTGAAGATATCAATCAATAACGGAGTGAAACTCACTTCTGGTAAGAGTTGACATCATCAGACAGCCAGTCCTCAAACGCTTTATCAGAGTGACCGTGATTCTGACCCGCAGCGGCACTGGACCTGCAACGACACCATCATCATCATCATCATCATCGCCAACATCATCACTCATCATCTGCTCGATCAGTGGCGTGTCGTACCGGTGTGCGGAGCTCAGGCCGCTCTTGGCCTGCGGAGGCGTCCAGTTCCTGGCAGACGAGTCCTCAATGCTCCACTCCTTCCCTTCGGCCAGAGTCGCCACCTTCAACACACACACACACACACACACACACACACACACACACACACACACACACATCACACCTTCAACTTCAACACATATAATCAGACTTAAATAATTACTGCAAAATGATAAGTTTCAACACACTTCCATCTGATCTTGCCGCTTGTACACAGAGTCAGATGTGCTGCAACAACTATTAGAAAAAACTGATTATAAAATCGACAATGAACATAATCAACAATGCATTTGATTATTGATTGAACGCTCTCTGAAAACATCTGGCAGTCGAGTCATTTAACAGCAGGAATAACAGATTGCTATGAACAAAACACATCTGGAAACAGCACAGACACAGACTGAGCTGCTGCAGGAAATCTGCATGTGTTTAGATGCTTTGATAGACGCGTTTGATGTGTTTGAGGCGCGCTTTCCTCAACGCTTAAATCACAGTTTACAGTTGTGTGAATACTTTTTGTGTACCAAAACAAACAAAATAATGACTTTATTCAACAATATCTAGTGATGGACGATTTCAAAACACTGATTCATAAAACTTTACAAATCTTTTGTTTCGATTCAGTAGTTTGAACCTCCTATCAAAGGCTAAACTGCTGAAATCATGTGACTTTCAATTCAATTTGTAAAACTCCGAAGCAGTGTTTTGAAGTCGCCCATCACTATAGATATTATTGAATAAACTCGTTATTTTGTTTTTTTAGCACACAAAAAATATTCTTGTCGCTTTGTAATATTAAGGTTGAACCACTGTAGTCACATGACTGTTTTAAATATGTCTTTAGTAGCTTTCTGGGCATTGAAAGTGTTAATTATCTTGCTGACAATGCAGGCCTCACTGAGCCATCAGATTTCATCAAAAATATCTTAATTTGTGTTCTGAAGATGAATGAAGGTCTTACAGGTGTGGAATGACATGAGGGTGAGTAATTAATGACAGAATTTTCATTTTTGGGTGAACTAACCCTTTAACTACAACTTTTCCCTCAATAAACTCTTAATTTACTGCTTATTAATAGTTAGTAAGGTAGTTGTTAAGTTTAGGTATTGAGTAGGATTAAGAATGTAGAATAAGGTCATGCAGAATATGTGCCTAATAATCACTAATAAACAGCCAATATTCTAGTAATATGCATGCTAATAAGCAACTAGTTAAAAGACCCTAAAATAAAGTGTTAACGGGGTTTTTCAAGTAATAATTATCAGATTAATCAATAGTTATTGGTGGCGTGACTCACCTTATCTCTGAACAGCGCAGCAGCTTTGCTGTTGTATTTCTCCTGCAGGCTCCAGGTGGGATCATAGTCATCCTGCAGCTCCAGAAACATCCGGAACTTCCTGTTTCCGCCCATCTTTATCTTCTCCAGCTCCAGGTCCTTCCACTTATCCATTGAAACAGATCGTACAAAGCTGAGATGAAAGACAGAGATCACCAATGAATGAATGAACCATTTTCAGGATTTTAATCTCAATTATTAACCAATGTCTTTGCTGCTGATCTTCAATATACCTAATTCAACCATACTAATAAGCAAAAAATACTTTAGATTAGAAAGGTTTGTTTGAGCTGCGCCCTCTACTGTACAGGTGTAAATATGCTTTTCCTTCAGCTTGAGGCTTATTCATTTCACTTTTGGTGTGAAAGGGCCTTTTTGCCAAAAATAGAACTTTTTTGTTGTTATTAAAAAACAAGCAAGCCCAGCCCCAGTGAGAAAAAGTAACGCAAAAGTAATGTAACGCATTACTTTTCATAAAAAGTAACGAAGTAACGCAATTAGTTACTTTTTTAGGGAGTAACGCAATATTGTAATGCATTACTTTTAAAAGTAACTTTCCCCAACACTGCAGATATCACAGAAACTGAACAATCAGTCATACTTAAAGGGTTAGTTCACTCAAAAATGAAATTTCTGTCATTAATTACTTACACCCGTAAGACCTTCATTCATCTTCAGAACACAAATTAAGATATTTTTGATGAAATCTGAAAGGTTTATGACTCTTTCAAGGTCCAGAAAGGTACTAAAGACATCGTTAAGACAGTCATGTGACTACAGTGGATCAACCTTAATGTTATGAAAAGACAAGAATACTTTTTGTGCGCAAAAACAAAACAAAAATAATGACTTTATTCAACAATCTCTTCTCTGTCATTATCTTACGCAGGTGACGCAGTAACACAGTGAAGCTTCCGTGTTTACGTCCGAATGCCGGCTCAGTACTGGCCAAAGCTGATCACGTGATTAGCACGACACATGCGTGTGATTCTGAGGCAGGAGCCGGCCAATAATGAGTCAGCGTTCGGACGATGAACCTGGAAGCGCTGGACGTAAACAACAGATGAGATTGACATATTCAAAAGAAATATTGTTGAATAAAGTAGTTTTTGTTTTTTGTTTTTGCACACAAAAAGTCGTCTCTTCATAACATTAAGGTTGATCCACTGCAGTCACATGACTGTTTTAACGATGTCTTTAGTACCTTTCTGGACCTTGAAAGTGTTGATTATATTGCTGTCTATGGACGAGTCTCAGATTTCATCAAAAATATCTTAACTTGTGTTCTGAAGATGAATAAAGGTCTTACAGGTGTGGAACGACATGAGGGAGAGTAATTATTTTTTGGGTGAACTAACACTTTAATATCAGACACTCGTCTCCAAACAAACAAAAGATTAAATATCACATGTGTGAAGAAACAAAGAATAATCATCACATTTGAGTTATAATGCACACTTTCCTCTCAGGGTATAATTTAAAGTTTATGTGTGTATATAGTACAAATAAAACAATAATCTGTGGAATCAGCCTTAGAAAGATAAAAACCCAAAACATTTTAAAAGTAATTTCCACCATGTTACTAATAAAATGATTTGAGATGTGCTGGAAATGTTATAGTGTATGTATAAATGTATAAATATAATAAAGTGCCACAGATGAGGAAGACATAAACACATTCATCTTCAGTCATATTCAGTGATGATGGATCACAAAGACACTGTGATTGTACTGAGTGATGTTTACTTGAAGTAGAGTTACAGGTAAAATAAGCATACATTGTTTAATTAAAAGCTGAATTATTACTATAGGCTATTTATCCCTATTTTATTTATTTTCCCTTAGTCTTTTATTTTAGCTATAATGGGAAAGAAAATAATGAAAAAAGAAGATTATTTTAACACATTTCACCAATATAGTCAAAGCAGAGGAAATGAAATAACACAGAAGCATGTGAAGTACAGTATAGCCACCAGGGTTCAGTGTTGTGCTGCTTATTATTTCTCATATATGATATATTATTATTGATATCTGCACTTATGCTGTACATTAGATGTTTAATATTTGTCATTGCTCAAGTTAAAACCCTAACATCATTGCTAATGTGAAATAATGACATCATGATTTACATTTACTTTTGGAGACTCCAGGGGAAACCTAAAACCCTGTGGAAGAGTTTAGGGAAGAGCAGTTTAAGAAATATTAATTAATTAAAATAAGAATAAACTAAATACATTTGATCAAAATGAAAAAAAAAAAAAAAGATAAAAAAAAAAACACACAAACACACATTTGTTGCTAAATGTATTTAAATAAAATTAGTACATTCAATGAAAATATATTAAAATAAATACAATTTTATTTAAATAAAAAATAAATTAAAACAGTTTGATTAAAAATAAATAATAAATAAATAAACTAAAAATTGTATGTAAATATATTAAATATATTTGACAAATCTAAATAAATATATAAACAAGTAAACTTCATTTAAATAAAAAGGCTCTATAAAATATAAAATACATAAAATAAGATTAAACTAGGTAAATAAATAAATAATTAAATTAATTAATTAAATTTGATTTAAATAAATAAATTAATACATTTAATGAAAATAAATGAAATTAAATCATTTTATTTAAATAAAAATAAATTAAAACCATTTGATTAAAATAAATAAACTAAAAATTGTATTAAAAAAATCAAATACATTTGATAACTCTAAATCTAAAATAAACTTGATTAAATAAAAAAGCAGTGTGAAAAAATAAAATAATAAAAATAAGATTAAGTAAATAAATTAATTAAATTCGATTTAAATAAATAATAAATTAAAACACTATCATAATAATTTGTTAAAAAATAAATGAATAAAACACATCTAACTTGCACAAGAGTACAGTGAGTAGAAAAAAACACAATGATATAATGTATTAAAATAGTGATACCAGACGCCGATATCAGGAAAACTGCTACAGGAAAGTTTACCCAGAGCTTTATTTGCTGTAACGCACATTAAATGGCTTATGACTCAATCCTTGAGTAATTTGATTATTAAAGGCCCAATATGTAAGGATTAAAATATCCAAAAATAATTGTCAATTCAATTACCAAAAATGATTTTGTAACTTAAGGGTTAGTTCACCCAAAAATAAAAATAATGTCATTAATTACTCACCCTCATGTCATTCCACACCCGTAAGACCTTCGTTTATCTTCAGAACACAAATTAAGATATTTTTGATGAAATCCGATGGCTCAGTGAGACCTGCATAGCCAGCAATGACATTTCCTCTCTCAAGATCCATTAATGTACTAAAAACATATTTAAATCAGTTCATGTGAGTACAGTGGTTCAATATTAATATTATAAAGCGATGAGAATATTTTTGATGCGCCAAAAAACAAAATAACGACTTATTTAGTGATGGCCGATTTCAAAACACTGCTTCAGGAAGATTCAGAGTGTTATGAATCTTTTGTGTCGAATCAGCGGTTCAGATCGTGTGTCAAACAACTAACCTACTGAAATCACATGACTTTGCTCTGAACTGCTGATTCGACACAAAAGATTCATAACGCTCCGAAGTGACTCTCATGTGAGGGAACCACATCCTAAAATTTAAATGGCAGCTATAGCCTATATTTCCATGTATAAAGATATACTATGAAAAGGAATATAGTAATTGTGTAAAATATGTAGATTTCCAACAACAAATGATGTGCTGTATCCACATAAACTGTACAGCTTTATTATTGTACCAACAATTAACACTTAACCCTATTTCGGTATATCTTCACTCTTAAACACTGAAATTATAGACTGTTTTTATTTTATTTTATTTATTGGTGCACACTTTGTAAAGTTGTTGAGATCTCATCTAAACTTTAAGAGGAGACTAATGTGAGAGATCCAGAGTCTCTAGCTGAGGAGAAACACATGAGCACAGTGTGTGATGTTACTGAGATCTCAGATATATTGTGAGACTGTTAGCGTTTTGATTCTAGTCTCCTCTAACTAGTGCTTATATCTTTCAATATATACTGCAATATATGAATTGACCATGTATGACTATATACTGATACATATAAAATATTTAGAAATGAAGACAAAAATAGCATTACATATAATATTCATTTTTATTGTGCACATATATTGCACATACATGTTCCCATATAAATATGAATGTATGTACACACATTATTCTGTATATTTTCAAATATACCATTAAATCATTTTATATATATTGATCATTTATATATAGGGAAATATATTTTCTTTGTGTAAGGGTAATTTTGACAGTAACAATAGAGATTGATGTGACGTTTTCATCAACTTACAGATTCATGTCAGTGAACGCGGCGTCACGTCAAGTTTGTAGAAAAGTTTAATCAGTGCATTTAAATTCTGATTTTGGACATTTCTGAAATGGGTCAAACCATAGATATTACCTGAGAAGTTCAAGTAAATATGAAAGAAATCTGCTCTCATTCAAGGACGTGTATTTACTGCTTCACTGTTTATGACGTTATGAGCGATCCAGTCATTTATAGATCAAATCTCTCTACAGTCTGTTCTGATCCATCAACATAGTTTCACTGATGATCCAGAACCAAGCCTAAACCCAAACCCAGGATAGAGCGGTTGAGTGAATGTGGTCTGGACTGTGTGGATGAGGATCATTGTGTCTCCAGAGATGCTGTAGAAGGACAGAGTTCCTGCACTGTGATCCACATACACTCCTATTCTTCTGCTGCTGATGGGATTTACAGGGGGTTCGGACTTTATGTTATTGTGTCTGAATGAGAAACTCTCAGGAGAGCAGATCAAACTCCAGGACTGATTATTGTATCCAAACCGACACTCATGACCCTTTCCCTTCCTGCTGATGCTCTTATATGACACTGATATAAACACACCATATCCATTCCACTCAATCTCCCAGTAACAGCGTTGATCACACACACTCTCTCCACACAACACCTGAGGATACACATCAAATTTGTCTGGATGATCAGGATACGGCTGCTCTGGGTAAGTACCAGTAATCACGGTGTTCCTCTCAGACAGACGGAGGTGTTCACTCACTGTGTTCAGATCCAGAGTGAGCTGATGGGAATCTGATGGAGATAAAACACATCACAATCAGGAATTATCAATCTGTCCCATCTTTTAATCTACACTGCATTCCAAATTATTATGCAATTGACATATCAGTAAGAGTTCAGTACAATAAACATTCAGATTTTAGTTTTTCTAAGAAAATGTTTGTTTGTTTATTTATCCATGTCTTTTTAGATAACTGGTATCAATCTCAGACAAAATAATTTGCCAGATCTATGGAAACCCTACTTAGAGGTTGTTCCACATTATTAAGCAAGTCACAGTTCTCATGCAATATGAGGAGGAAGAAAGACCTTTCTGAAGATGAAAAGCATGAAATGGTGCAATGTTGTGCAAAAGGCATGAAAACAACTAATATTGTGTGAAACTGAATGGAGATTATCAAATTATCATAAGATTTGTGAGTGATTTAGACCACAGCAGAACTCGGTCAGATAAAGGGTTATTAATGAAAGTTCCTGTCAAAAAAAAAAATTGTATTAAAAGGGCAGCTATAAAAAAGCCAGTGTTGAGCAGCAAACAGGTATTTGAAGCTGCTGGTGTCTCTGGAGTCTCAAGAAGCTCTCCATGCAGGCTGGCAGTTGTGCGTAAAGATGCATTTTAGACACCACTAACCAAACCTCACAAAGAGAAACATTTACAGTGGGTGTAGAAATACATTTTCAAACAGTTTTATTGCTGTGGTGTTTTTTTTGCAGCATGGGATAGTGCATAGTGCATTGTACAATAGTGCATTTTACTGTGCACTATCCTCCTTTTTATACCATAGCTGAAAATGGCCAGTTATGAGCTCCACATATCTTGCAAAAGTCATTTTAATACCCTCCATCTCACTTCCCAATATTCCAGCCCAAATCATCATCCACCAGCTCCTTGCTGACGTCGCAGTCTTGTTGGAACGTGGTGGCCATTCACCAACCATCCAGAAATCCATCCATTTAGACCATCCATTGTAGTACGGCATTAGTCAGTGAATAAAACTATTTAAAAATTAGTCTTTATGTATTTCTACACCCACTGTAAATGTTTCTCTTTGTGAGGTTTGGTTAGTGGTGTCTAAAATGCATCTTTACGCACAACTGCCAGCCTGCATGGAGAGCTTCTTGAGACTCCAGAGACACCAGCAGCTTCAAATACCTGTTTGCTGCTCAACACTGGCTTTTTTATAGCTGCCCTTTTAATACAATTAATTTTTTTGACAGGAACTTTCATTAATAACCCTTTATCTGACCGAGTTCTGCTGTGGTCTAAATCACTCACAAATCTTATGATAATTCGATAATCTCCATTCAGTTTCACACAATATTAGTTGTTTTCATGCCTTTTGCACAACATTGCACCATTTCATGCTTTTCATCTTCAGAAAGGTCTTTCTTCCTCCTCATATTGCATGAGAACTGTGACTTGCTTAATAATGTGGAACAACCTCTAAGTAGGGTTTCCATAGTCCTGGCAAATTATTGTGTCTGAGATTGATACCAGTTATCTAAAAAGACATGGATAAATAAACAAACAAACATTTTCTTAGAAAAACTCAAATCTGAATGTTTATTGTACAGAAATCTTACTGATTTGTCTCTTGCATAATAATTTGGAACGCAGTGTAGATTTTTGCTGCTTGTTAAATGTAGGCTACTTAACTAAAATTAGTTAGGCCTAAGTTTACTTAACACACAATTACTTTACACACAATTACTGAACATTCTGTCCTAATTTAATTGTGTAAAATCCACAATTAACACATTGGACTGGACATTTGATTTTTAGTTCCCAGCATGCTTTGCAATCGTCTGGATCTGGGCGTATTACAGAAACTTTCTATCTTAAGTTAAGATCTGACTAAAGTTAATTTAGGATTTTTTTCACAAATTTGTATTCTCATTAATGTTATTTTTAATAAAATATTAATCTTGCATAAAGAAAAATTGGCTTGTATCTGCTAATTATATTCATCAATGTTAAAATAAAAAACAAAGAAACCACATTTTCCATATTTCATTTCTGGTTTAAAAAACGAAAAAGGAATGGACGCAAAAGTACACGGACAATCAGGGTATCTTCTGTCCATTCATGTTTTGATTTAATATTGAAATCAGAAAAATTAGAAAGCATTTTTCATTTTTAAAATGAAAACGAAAAAGAAAAAAACTGGCTTGATTTTTCTTTTTTCGTTCTGGGGTTGGAAACAAATAAGCAGTTTGAATATTCAATCTCTACATGTGGGCGGGAATGAAACGCCTCTTTCCGCTGATTGGTCAACCAGACGTCAAACCATGTCGTCATCAGTTGTTCATCGGTTCTCAACAGAATAAAAGTTCCTCGCTCTACAGCTGTACGGATTCTTAACTCGTTTATTCTACATTTCATCTCTTACTCATCAAATAGCCAGACTAGTGAATGGCTTGACACAAATCGTTCTGATGCAGAGTCAGGGCTTAATTCTGTGTAGACATTAATTCATCACGTGAAATATTAGTTTATCTCATAAATATTAATTACTTAGCAGCTGCACACAACTACCCCCAGCCTACAACTTCGATACATTGAGTGTAAAAATGTCTTTTGTTTTACACAACATGGGATAGATTTGAAATGATAGATAGGCTATGAAAAAAAATATATATATTTGTGTATTTTACAGTCACAGCATCTATTAGGCCTATTCTATTTTGAGTTTTGTTTTCATAGAGAAGAGTAGGACATGTCAAATGTCAAATATTCAGTTATCCTTCTGTTTCATATATGTATATAATAGGCAACATGCTATTTTTTCCTTTTCTTAAAGTTATAACTTTTGTTTAAGGCAATATTCTGAGTTTATTTCATTAATATTGAGTAGGCTATTAATGAATGTCACACAAAACAGTGTTTTATTTTCTCTGCCAACTAAACTTCCAACGTATATCAGAACCGTTGTGTGACTGATTCCTAGCACACAGAGCAGTGTTTCATTCCTGAATGAAACAGAGTCTCAGTTGACTGAGTGATTCAATGGCCCAAAAGATTATAGAGATTCACTTGATATATTCTTGAATGAATCAGCGTTTTGAACAAATCTCTTAAAGGTGCCCTAGAACTTTTTTTAAAAAGATGTATTATAAGTCTAAGGTGTCCCCTGAATGTGTCTGTGAAGTTTCAGCTCAAAATTCCCCATAGATTTTTTTTAATGCATTTTTTTAACTGCCTATTTTGGGGCATCATTATAAATGAGCCGATTCAGGGCTACTGGCCCTTTAATTCTCGTGCTCCACGCCCACGGAGCTCGCGCTTGCCTTGAACAGTGCATAAACAAAGTTTACACAGCTAATATAACCCTCAAATGGATCTTTACAAAGTGTTCGTCATGCATGCATCGGATTATGTGAGTATTGTATACTGTTACGACCCTTTTTGTTCTACTTTTCTGTTTTCCTTTGTTGGGAAGTGTTTGTGTGTGTGTGTGTCTTCTTTCCAGGAAGAAGACCGATTGGTTCCTGCAATCTAATTGGTGCCACACCCTGCCTGGTCAGCTGACTCCTTGCTGCCTATAAAGTCTCCACCATCACTTCCTGGTTTAGCTTTTTTGCTCACTTGCTGTGTTTGCTTCCTGGATACAAACTGTGTTAAGTTAGACTGAGATTCTGTGTATGTTTAGTTGTGTGGTTGCTTGTGAGAAGTCAACTGTTATCTGTTAGTTTGCTCTGCCATTTGTTCGTAATACTGACCACCGCCTGTTATTTGACCTTGATTCTGGAATGCCCCTGTTTGGACTGGTTTGCTAACTCTGTAAATAATTGTATATAGGAACACTTTGGGGAGGTAGGGAGACCGACGCCATTTTTGTTTGAACTTTTTGATTGTTTATTGGACAGGGAGGTAGGGTAAGTATTGTATTTTATTTCATTTTTCTTTTGTGTATTAGGGAATTTAGAGGGTTGAAAACTAGTTGCTTTCTGTTTGTTATTTTGGCCTTGTCGGCTCCTGAAGTTAAAGTACCCCCAAATCGTGCTGATTAAATCTTTGTGCTCATTAAAATACTGTTCATTCTTTTCCCAAATTCACTGTGTCCGTGTACTCTTTCATGTTGTGCCCTTGCCCCGTCTAGGGGTAACAATACTGTTATATTGTTTACATTTGATTCTGAATGAGTTTGAGGCTACATGCTCATTGGCTAACGGCTAATGCTACACTGTTGGAGAGATTTATAAAGAATGAAGTTGTGTTTATGAATTATACAGACTGCAAGTGTTTAAAAATGAAAATAGCGACAGCTCTTGTCTCCGTGAATACAGTAAGAAACGATGGTAACTTTAACCACATTTAACAGTACATTAGCAACATGCTAATGAAACATTTAGAAAGACAGTTTACAAATATCACTAAAAATATCATGTTATCATGGATCATGTCAGTTATTATCGCTCCATCTGCCATTTTTCACTATTGTTCTTGCTTGCTTACCTAGTCTGATGATTCAGCTGTGCACAGATCCAGACGTTAATACTGGCTGCCCTTGTCTAATGCCTTTCATAATGTTGGGAACATGGGCTGGCATATGCAAATATTGGGCCGTACACCCCGACTGTTACGTAACAGTCGGTGTTATGTTGAGATTTGCCTGTTCTTCTGAGGTCTTTTAAACAAATGAGATTTATATAAGAAGGAGGAAACAATGGAGTTTGAGACTCACTGTATGTCTTTTCCATGTACTGAACTCTTGTTATTTGACTATGCCAAGATAAATTCAATTTTTCATTCGAGGGCACCTTTAAATAAATGACTCAATCATTAACACAATGACTTGCTGACACCTACTGGTGACATTAATTTCATAATCCAATTATCGTTTCATTTTGTCATTTAAAAATTTTCGGTAACACTTTACTGTCACAGATCCCGTGTTTCCCTGGACTCCATTTCCCATGATCCTCCTGTTCTCCACACCTGCACTCACTTCCCTCGTCAGCTCCCCATCTTCACTCATCACCTGCACCTGAACTTGATCATCTGCACTCCCCATATAATGCACTCACTCCCTGCACTCCTTGTCCGTTCTCTGTTGTGTTAAAGTGTATATTTGGTTTCTCCTCGCCTGTGTTCATTAAAGTATACTATTATTGTGGAAATCCGTATCTGCCTCATCTCTACACCACCATACCTGTAACAGAAGAACGGACCAAACAACGTCTGGATTTCCACATAAAGATGGAAGCTTCCTTCTTCTCCCGGGCTCCAACTTCTCCCATGCCTCTCTCATCCTGGACAGCTGGTGAGCGGCTCATTGGACTCTTACAGGTGGGTCGTTCGCTGGAGAGGTATGTGGAGGAGTTCGCTGAGCTTGCCTTTTTGTCTGACTGGCCTGAAGCACGTTTGATCGCCCTGTTTCTGGATGGTCTGGACGACAACACTGTCCGTTTAAACGAACCTGATTTTCGTCTCTCCTTAAGCGAAACTATCAATTTTATTTTGTTTTTGAATGAGTCCAAATTTTTCGTGGAACAGGTTCAGGATGTGTGTTTGTCTCCAGGCCATCCAGAAACACGGTTGGCCGGGCCAGTCAGTCAGCCTCCGTCCTCCTCCGCATACCCCTCCAGCGAAGGTTCCCCCTGTGTCCTGCCGGGCCCACAAATCTCCGCTGGGTCCGGTAAACCTAAGAGGAGGAAGAGGAAGAAGGGCGAGCGCTCTCCAGTCTCCTGCGAGCCAGTCTCTCCAGTCTCCTGCGGGCCAGTCTCTCCAGTCTCCTGCGGGCCAGTCTCTCCAGTCTCCTGCGGGCCAGTCTCTCCAGTCTCCTGCGGGCCAGTCTCTCCAGAGCCCGCTCCAGTCTCTCCAGAGCCCGCTCCAGTCTCTCCAGAGCCCGCTCCAGTATCTCCAGAGCCCGCTCCAGCCCTTTCCGAGCCTGCAGCTCCAACCCTGTGCGAGCCACCAAGTGAGGTGGCCTGGCTTATAGACTTTTGGACAGAGCCAAGTTCTCCAGTCTCCGCCGAGCCAAGTTCTCCAGTCTCCGCCGAGCCAAGTTCTCCAGTCTCCGCCGAGCAAGCAGCGCCAGTCTCCGCCTCCGAGCAAGCAGCGCCAGTCTCCGCCGCCGAGCAAGCAGCGCCAGTCTCCGCCGCCAAGCCCTCAGCCCCAGCCGCCGCCGAGCCCTCAGCTCCAACCGCCGCCGAGCCAACCGCTCCAGCCGCCGCCGAGCCAGCCACTCCCATGAACTGTGTTTTTGAACCCTCCAGCCTAAAGACTGTTTTCCCTCCCTGCCTCCCTCTCCCGCCTCCCATGTGTGTCTTCACTGAACCTTCACCTCAAGCCCCCTCGCCCAGATCTCCACCTCGGACCTCTGGGCGATTACCTTCACCCCGGCTCCAACCTCCCTCTGCTCCACCGTTGCCCATCTGTCCACCAGCTTCACCAGTATCCATCCTGCCTCCACTCACACCTTGTCCACTCGTCAGCCTGCCATCCCCTCTGGACTTCACTCCTCCGTCTCCGCTCCGTCACTCCGTCCCTCGGTTTCTGTTGGCCTCCTCATTCCCCCCGGTGTTCGTTTTGTTGGCTGTCTTCCTGCTTCCGCTGCGGCCTTCTGGAGCCCCGGCTGCGCTTCGGTCGGCGGAGCCGCTGGTTCCGCCATCTCCCGCCGGTCCTTCAGCGCCGCCTGGGCACAACGGCATGGCTGCCTTCGGCCCTGACCCGCCATGGCTGCCTTCGGCCCCTGACCCGCCATGGCTGCCTTCGGCCCCTGACCCGCCATGGCTGCCTTCGGCCCCTGACCCGCCATGGCTGCCTTCGGCCCCTGACCCGCCATGGCTGCCTTCGGCCCCTGACCCGCCATGGCTGCCTTCGGCCCCTGACCCGCCATGGCTGCCTTCGGCCCCTGACCCGCCATGGCTGCCTTCGGCCCCTGACCCGCCATGGCTGCCTTCGGCCCCTGACCCGCCATGGCTGCCTTCGGCCCCTGACCCGCCATGGCTGCCTTCGGCCCCTGACCCGCCATGGCTGCCTTCGGCCCCTGACCCGCCATGGCTGCCTTCGGCCCCTGACCCGCCATGGCTTTTGAACCTGCCCTGGAGACCTCCACTCCAGTCTGCTCCTCCCCCTGCACCAGCTTGAGGTCTCCAGGGCGCCCGCCCCCCTCCCGGTTGTTTCATCTACGGCGCGAGGACGCGCCTACCGGGAGGGGGGGTAATGTCACAGATCCCGTGTTTCCCTGGACTCCATTTCCCATGATCCTCCTGTTCTCCACACCTGCACTCACTTCCCTCGTCAGCTCCCCATCTTCACTCATCACCTGCACCTGGACTTGATCATCTGCACTCCCCATATAATGCACTCACTCCCTGCACTCCTTGTCCGTTCTCTGTTGTGTTAAAGTGTATGTTTGCTTTCTCCTCGCCTGTGTTCATTAAAGTATACTATTATTGTGGAAATCCGTATCTGCCTCATCTCTACACCACCATACCTGTAACATTTACTTGAAGGGGTGTGCATAAGACTGACATGACACCTTCATAATCTTGACATGACACGTGTCATGAATATGAAGGAGGTTTTATGCATGTTTATGACAACTGTCATTAAATGTCATTCGCTCAATTATGTAATTTTTAATGCAAAGATGACATTGTTTGAGATGTCTTTGTTACGACAACTTGACATAAACCAATACATCATAACCTGTCATAAACATGACATAGATTAATTATCAAACTTAAAAAAAACTAATTAGCTTTATGGGTTAACAATACATTACATTATTTTGGTAACATTTCAGTATAGGGAACACATATATAAACGATTAACTATGACTTTTCCCTCAATAAACTCTTAATTTACTGCTTATTATAGTTAATTGTTAGGTTTAGGTATTGGGTAGGATTAAGAATGTAGAATAAGATCATGCAGAATAAGGCATTAATATGTGCTTTATAAGTACTAATAAATAGCCAGTATTTTAGCCATATGAATGCTAATAGTAATAAGCAACTAGTTAAAAGACCCTAAAATAAAGTGTTACCATTATTTTATAACAGTGTCATCTTTTTTACGAAATTTGAAATAGTCTATTATCTGACCGTCTGTTGGAGGAAACTTAAAAAAAAAAAAAAAACAAGAAATGAAAAATAGTCATGACGCTGTTATAAAATTATTTAAAGTATTTAAAGTAAATTATATAAAGTATTGTCACTTAATGACATTTTAATGACAAGTTCAATTTGTACCACTGTACTTGAGCTCAAGATACATATTTTTGACACTATTATAATGGCCTCATGACAGCCAATGTCAAAACCAACCACATGACAGTTTAATGTAATGTTAACCCATAAAGCTAAATGATGTCAAGTTGTCATGACAAAGACACTGACAGGTTATGATGTATTGGTTTATGTCAAGTTGTCATAACTCGGACATCTCAAACAATGTCATCTTTGCATTAAAAATTACATAATTGAGTGAATGACACTTAATGACAGTTGTCATAAACATTCATAAAACCTCCTTCATATTCATGACATGTGTCATGTCATGATTATGAAGGTGTCATGTCAGTCTTATGCACACCCCTTCAAGTAAAGTGTTACGAAATTTTCTTTATTCAAAATGATGTTTAAAACATTAATGGCATTACATTATGCAACTGTAATTCCTACACATATACTGCCCTCTCTGAGCAATCTAACAACTCATAAATCTAAAAGCAACTTCAGGTGGTGCTTCTTTGACACCACTGCAAGCCTTTGGTTGATACTGATTTAATTGGCCACAACCTATAGCGTCATATTATTGTAATTTAAATGACTAAATTTAAGAACTTAACATTAAAGAAAGCATATATATTTAATAAGATTAGGAAAAAATCCTAAAATTCCCTGAAAATCAATTAATCAACTAAATCTATTACAGTTAATTTCTGACACAGACAGATGGCAATAAATAGGCTATAAAAATACTCTTTATCTCTTTATTATTGTTAGTGTTATTTCAGGGTTTTGATATCCTAATATTGATAAAGTATAATTGATATCTTCTTAAGAGAGCACTATAATGGTTATTTTTTTAACACTGTTTTAACATTTTCCCCTTTATTTATTTATTTTACTTTTTTAAATGTGTGAAAGCCAATTTCAAATTGGCATAAACGAGTTCACCTCCGTCATCAAATCATCGAATTCGCATTTTAAGTCCATCTCTCTCTATAGCACCGCTTTGATGAACTAATAACATGTAATATATTTTCATATCTGTCATATTTCAAATTCATCCCATGTCCAAAACTCAGGGTATTTTCTAAAACATAAGTTATGACTGCTGCATATTTACATCGATAGGCTACAGATTTGCATTTTTTAATTCAATACATTCACTGCCCAGTGCGTTGAGCAGCTTCGCTAGATTTTTATAGTTGGTCACTTCAATAAAACAGGCATTGTGCCAACGTTGAAGAATGGGGGTTATTGTGTGCAGCTGCAAAGTAAATTAATATTTGATGAGTAAGAGATGAAATGTAGAATAAACGCGTTAAGAATCCGTACAGCTGTAGAGCGAAGGAGTTTTATTCTGTTGAGTGGAACCGATGAACAACTGATGACGACACGGTTTGACGTCTGGTTGACCAATCAGCGGAAAGAGGCGTTTCATTCCCGCCCACGTGTGGAGATCGAATATTCAAACTGTTTATTTGTTTCCAACCCCAGAACGAAAAAAGAAAAATCAAGCCAATTTTTTTGTTTTTCCGTTTTCATTTTAAAAGTGAAAAACGAAAAAAGTGTGGTTTTCTCATTTTTCTGATTTCAATATCAAATCAAAACATTAATGAACGGAAGATACTCTGATTCTCAGGAAGATACCCTGATTATTGCTGGATTTTTCATTTTTTGTTCATAGGTAGAAAAAGAATAAACAGCCTGAGTAGGCGGGAATTAAACACCCCTTTCTATTGATTGTTCAGCAGAAGATCAAACCGTGTCGTCATCAGTTCTTCCTCAGTTCCGCACAATAGAATAATAGTCCTTCTCTGCTTCAAATAACACATTTATTGCAAATACATTTAATCATTTTCTAATCAAACAACCAGACTAACAATGAAATTAAATATAATTAGTTACACACTAATTTAGTGTGTAACTAATTATTAATACAAAAAGGAAAGAATAATGCATTGATGGGTAGCCTATTTAATATATACAGTTGTGCCATTAGTTTACGTAACATTTTGCAGATTCTGCAAGGGATAATTATTTTAACAAAATAAGAGGGATCATGCAAAATATGTGTTATTTTTTACTTAGTACTGTCCTGAATAAGATATTTTGCATAAGAGATGTTTACATTGTGACTGTGTGATATTGAGAACACAACTATTAAAAGAGGTTCAAACATTCACTGATGCTCCAGAAGGAAACATGATGCATTAAGAGCCGGGGGGTGAAAACTTTTGAACAAGATGAAGATGTCCAAATTTGTCTTATTTTGTTTAAATATCTTTTTTTTTTTTCATTTAGCACTGCCCATCAGAACCAACAGAAGATACTCACATGTTTCCCGGAAGACAAATTAAGTAAAATTTATCTTGATCTTCAAATTCTAAAAGTTTTCACCCCCCTTAATGCATCGTGTTTCCTTCTGGAGCATCAGTGAATGTTTGAACCTCTTTTAATAGTTGAGTTTGAGTCCCTCAGTCGTCCTCAGTGTGAAAAGACTGATCTCAAAATCATTCAGTCACTGCTGGAAAGGGTTCAAATATGCAAAAGATGCTTGAAAACTGAAGA